>NW_026596095.1:127553-183094 GCF_907164565.1 Psammomys obesus | reverse complement strand
ATAGATAGATAGATAGATAGATAGATAGATAGATAGATAGATAGATATCAACAAATACAAGAAATTTGAAATAACATCTTGTATTCTATCAGGCCACAATGGATTAAAGGAAGACTTTAACAACAGAAATAATAGAATACCTACAAACTAATGGAAATTGAACAACTCTCTAATCAATGACCACTGGGTCAGGGAGAAAATAAAGAACTTAAAGACTTTCTAGAATTCAATAAAAATGGAAGAACAACATACCCAAACTTATGGGAGACAATAAAGACAATGCTAAGAGGAAAGTCCATAGAGCTAAGAGCCTTGATAAACAAAGTTGAGAGAGTTCATACCAGCAATTTAACAACTCACCTAAACTCCCCCCCCCGAAAAAAAAAAGAAAAAAGAAAAAGGAAATAAACACACCCAAGAGGAGTAGATGGCAGGAAATAAACTCAAGGCTAAAATCGATACTGTAGAAACAAAGAGAAAAATACAAAGAATCAAAAAAAAAAAAAAAAAAGAACTGGTTCTTTGAGAAAATCAACAAGATAGACAAACCATTAGCCTAACTATATAGAAGACAGAGGTAGAGTATCCAAATTTAAAAGCCAAAAATAAAAAAAAGGGGGGGGGATATAACAACAGTAAGGAAATCCAAACAATCACTAGAACTTATTTCAAAAAAATTTACACCACAAAATTGGAAAATATAAATAGAATGGATGATTGTCTTGAAAGATACCACTTACCAATGTTAACTCAATTTAAACAGACCTATTAGCCCTAACAAAATAGAAACGGTCATCAAATCCTCCAAACCAAAAAGAGCACTGGGCCAGATGATTTTAGCACAGAATTCTACCAAACTTTCAAAGAAGAGCTAGTACCAATATTCCTAAAACTATTCCACAAAATAAAAACATAAGGAACATTGTCAAATTGATTCTATGAAGCCAGAGTCACTCTAAACCACACAAAGACCCAACAAAGAAAGAGAACTGCAGACTCTTAAGAACACTGATGCAAAAACACTCAATAAAATACTTGGAAACCGAATTCAGGTATACATCAAAAATATCATCCACCATGATCAAGTAGGCTTCATCCAAGGAATACAGGGATGTTTCAACGTATGAAAATCCATCAAAGTAATCCACCATATAAGCAAACTGAAAAACAAAAAAATACAAAACAAAAAAATAAACAAAACAAACAAACAAAAATCTACATGGTCATCTCACTGGATGCTGAAAAGGCATCTGACAAAAAACAAACAAACAAACAAACAACAAAAAAAAACCACCATCTTGGAGAGATCAGGGATATGAGGCACATACTTAAACTCAATAAAGGCAATATACAGCAAGCTAATAGCCAACATCAAGTTAAGAATGGAGAGAAAATTAAAGCAATCCCATTAAAATCAGGGAGAAAGCAAGGCTGCCCAATCTTGCCGTA
Organism: Psammomys obesus; assembly: GCF_907164565.1. Taxonomy (NCBI): domain Eukaryota; kingdom Metazoa; phylum Chordata; class Mammalia; order Rodentia; family Muridae; genus Psammomys; species Psammomys obesus. The sequence goes on along the minus strand of NW_026596095.1, from coordinate 181,645 downwards.
TCTCTTCAATATAGTATTTGAAGATCTAGCTAGAGCAATAAGACAAATAAAGGATGTCAAAGGGATACAAATTAGAAGGAAAGAATTTAAAGTATCATTATTCACAGACAATATGATCGTGTGCATAAGTGACCTCCAAGATTCTACCAGAGAATTTCTCTGGCTGATAAAACCTTCAGTTAAGTGGCTGGATACAAAATTAACTAAAAAAATCCATTAGCAACAAAAGGTCTGAGAAAGAAATTAGGGAAACAACTCCCTTCAGAATAGCCATAAATAATATAAATAACCTTGGTGTAAATATAACCAAGCAAATGAAAGACATATATGGAAAGAAAATTTGAACACAGGGAACTTCCCAGAGACTCATACTCCAACCAAGGACTATTCATGGAGATAACCTAGAACCCCTGCACAGATGTAGCCCATGGCAGGTCAGTGTCCAAGTGGGTTACCTAGTAATGGGAAGAGGGACTGCCTCTGACATAATCTGATTGGCTTGCTCTTTGATCACCTCCCCCTGAGGGGGGAGCAGCCCTACCAGGCCACAAAAGAGGACAATGCAGCCACTTTTGATGAGAACTGATAGACTAAGATCAAAAAGGAGAGGAGAACCTCCCCTATCAGTGGACTTGGGGAGAGGCATGCATGCAGAAAGGGGAGGGAGGGTGGGATCAGGAGGGGAGGAGGGAGGGGCTTATGGGGGGATACAAATGAATAAAGTGTAATTAATAAAAAATAAAAAAAGTTAAAAAAACAACACAAACTTCAAGTTTCTGAAGAAAGAAATTGAAGAAGATTTTAGAAGGTTAAGAGATCTCTCATGCTCATGGATCTGTAGGATTAACATAGTAAAAATGACCATCCTACCAAAATCCATCTACATATTCAATGCAATTCCCATCAAAATAACAACACAATTTCTTACAGACCCTGAAAGAGCAACCACCAACCTCATATGAAAACTAAAAGACCCAGGATAAAAAATAATTCTGTACAATAAAAAAACTTCTGGCAATATCAATATTCCTGATTTCAAGCTATACTACAGAGCAATAGTAATTAAAACTGGATGGTTTTAGCATAGGAACAGACAGTTTGATCATGGAACTGAATTGAAGACCCAGAAACAAACCCACATTCCTATAGGCACTAGATATTTTACAAAGAACCAAAAGCATACAACAAAATAAAAATAAAAGAAAAACATAAAGGAAAATAAAATAAAAGAAATAAAAACAAAAATAAAAGAAAGTGTCTTCAACAAATTGTGCTGATCTGTTTTCTGCAATAGAAAAATGCAAATAGATCCATATTTATCACCCTGCACAAAACTAAAGTTCAAATGTATCAAAGACCTAAACATTATACCATATACTCTAAATCTATTAAAAGATGAAGTGGGAAAAAGCCTGGAACTCATTGGCATACGAGACAACTTTCTGCACAGAACACAAACAGCACAGTCTCTGAGATCAATAATTAATAAATAGAACATCATGAAAGTGAAATCCTTCTGTAAGTCAAAGGACATAGTCAATAGAACAAAACAGCAGCCTACATCAGACAAAAGGCAAATATTCCAAACATCAGGCAAATATTCCAAACATACCAAGAAGTTGAAAATTAAACACCAACAAATATAATAATCCAATTATAAATGGAATCCAAAGCTCTTCCAAAAATTCACATCAGAGCATTGGCTAAAAAAAAAAAAAAAAAAAAAAAAAAAAAAAAAAAAAAAAAAAAAAAACTTAAAGAACTGCTCAAAGTCCTTAGACATTAGAGAAATGCAAATAAAATGATTGTAAGATTACATCTTACACTAGTCAGAATGGTTAAGATAAAAAACTCAACTGACAGGACAAGTTGGAGAGGAAACAGAAAAGGGTGAACCCTCCTCCATTGCTGTTGCTACTGCAAAACTTGTACAAACTCTCTGGAAATCAGTCTAGTGCTTTCTCAGAATAGTTCTACCTAAGACCTAACTATACCACTCCTGAGCTTATACCCAAAAAATACTTCACCACACTGCAAGAACATTTGCTCAACCATGTTTATAGCAGCTTTATTCCTAATAGCCAGAAACTGGAAACAACCTAGATATCCTGCAATCTACACAATGGAATACTACTTAGCTATTAAAAACAAAGAAGTCATGAAACTTAGCAGGCAAATGGATGGAACTACAAAAGATTATCCTGAGTGAAGCAACCCAGACCCAGAAAGACACCATGGTATAGACTCACTTATAAGCAGATATTAGAGCTGTAGTACAGGATAACCATACTACAAGCCACAGAAGCAAAGTAACAAGGAAGGACCAAGGGAGGCTGCTGGAATGTCACTCAGAAGGGGAAATAGAATAGACATCAGAAGTGGATGAAGAGAGGGAACTGGGTAGGAGATGGAATGGGTAGGGAAAAGTGTGGGGATCAGATGTGAGTGATCAGCAGTGGGAGGTGGAAGGGCTGGAAGAGAGAAAGGAAACTGAGAAGAGTCCCGTCTCTTTGACAGGCTGGAGGACTGCAACAGGGTGGGCTCTTGGGAGTATGTCTGTGGCTCCAGCTCAGACTCCTAGTTGGGGAAGGGGAGGTGCTTGGGGACATGGAGACTGACGTGATTACCTTCCAACTAGGCAGGACTCCTAGAGGAGGGAGAGGAACTACAACCCACCCACAAAATATTTGATCCAAAAATTACTCTGCCTACAAGAAGTGCAGGGATAAAGCGGAAAGAAAGACTGGGGGAATGTCCAACCAATGATTGTGCCAACCTGAGACCCGCCCATAGTAGAGAGCCAGCCGTGACACTATTAATGATGCTCTGCTATGTTTGCAGACTGGAACATAACATAACTGTCCTCTGGGAGGCTTCACCCAGCAGCTGATTGAGACAGATGCTGGGAGTTGAGGGAGTTGAGGCCACACATGGGGTGGAGCTCCAGGGGTCCTGTAGAAGTGTGAAGGGAAGGACAGAAGGGCATGGAAGACACAGGAACCCCACATGAAGACCAACACTGACAACTCACCCATAGCCATGGCGACTTACAGAGACTGAGACATCAACTAAGGAGAGTGCATGGTCTGGACCTATGCCCCCCTGCACATATGTGGCTGATGAGCGGCTTGGTCTTCATGTGGGTCACGTGGCTAGTTGAGGGGCATAGGAGCTGTTTCTGAAGTGTACTCTATCGCTTGCTTTTGCGTCACTTCCTCCTGGCCTGGCTCCCTTGCTTGGCCTCAGTGTATGAGGATATGCTCAGTCCTGATGTGATTCGAAGTGCTGAGGAGGCCTGATACAAGGGAAGAGGAAGCTTCTCTTCTCTGGGGAGAACGGAGAAGGAGGAGGGGGACTAGGCAGAGAGGAGGAAGAGGGTTGCCCTTGGTAAGTAAAGCAAATAACTAGTAATAATAATTATTATTAATAATAGAAAAAACAAACCAGCCATGGTATCACATACCTTTAATCCCAACACTCAGAAAACAGGGGAGGCAGACCTCTGAGTTCAAGGCGAGCCTGGTCTACATAGTCAATTCCATAACAGCAATTGCTATTATACAGGAAGACTCTGTCTTGAAAAGCTAAAGAAAAAAATAATAGTAGTACAGAAAGAGATACAATTATACCTCAGATCTTTCAGGAAGTTAAAAAAAAATGCTTGGTGATGATAGAAGGTGAAAAAGCATCTTTGTAACATCTGTCTTTTCAGTGGATTTGTGTCACACCATTATGGGAGATGCTGGCTTTATGTTTATCTCTCAATCAGTATAGATATTATGTCCACTTTTTAAGTTATACAACGAGTCACTGCTGAGTGATATAGGCATATAGTGAGACATTTCCTGTTAGGTGACATTGCCATTTTATAAGATAACAAACTTCTATGTACCTAAATACAATAGGTCAGTCCACTTGATATGTCTTTTTCATGTGAAAAAGATAATAGCCAACATAGTCTGAGGCACTTCCTTATAATATAGGATATCACTGACAGTGAGTATTACAATGCCATTCTTATGTATGGAACCATTCACAAACTGAAATGTCATTAGGTCCAGAAAGACTACTGTATTTTAAAAATTCATTTACTTAACAGTAGTAAGACCCTCTTGTATGACACAAAATGATTTAAACACCTTATACATTTTAAAATTCAATTTTAACAATATTATTTTTCAACACAAATAGTATTTATTGGATATATGGATCTGTGAAATCTAGAAAAAGAGAATGTAAAAAAATAGTATTTTATGTAAGAAGTGGGGAATAGTAAAAGCTGCAGAGGACAGGAACTCCACAAGAAGAGCAACAGAACAAGAAAATTTGAACACAGGGAACTTCCCAGAGACTCATACTCCAACCAAGAACTATCCATGGAGATAACCTAGAACCCTGACAATGCAGCCACTTCTGATGAGATCTGATAGACTAAGATCAGAAAGAAGGAGAGGAGGACCTCCCCTATCAGTGGACTTGGGGAGGGGCATGCATGCAGAAAGAAGGGGAGGGGGGGACCCGGAGGGGAGGAGGGAGGGGCTTATGGTGGAATACAAAATGAATAAGGTGTAATTAATAAAAGTTAAGTAAAAAATTTAAAAAGAAATTAAAAAAATAAAAAAGCAAACTTTAAAAAAGGAGTAATAGTCTGATCTCACGAAATTTGATATTTTCAGTTTGTAGATAAGTTTATAGATGATACAGTTTCTGGCTTGTACTCTGATTGCTCAATTTTATGAAAATTTTTGTTGGCCATGTCTTTCAAAAGGGTACCTAAGAAACTTATATAGGTCTTGAGTGCCACACCTAACAAGACATAAAATTTAATGTGTACTTGATGATCTTGGTGTTTTGTTTTACTTATTTCTCTTTATCATTTTGTTTGACTTGGTTGATTATTTTTTCTTTTTTAATTTATTTTTTTATATTAATTACAGTTTGTTCACTTTGTATCCCAGCTGTAGCCTCCTCCCTCATTCCCTCCCAATCCCACCCTCCCACCCTCATCTCCTCACAAGCCCCTCTCCAAGTCCACTCATTGGTAGGGCAGGTCCTCCTCCCCTTCCATATGACCCTAGCTTATCATCAGGACTCACTTTATTGTCCTCCTCTGTGGCCTGGAAAGGCTGCTCCCTCCTCAGGGGGAGGTGGTCAAAGAGCCAGCCTTTGAGGTCATGTCAGAGACAGTCCCTGTTCCTCTTAATAGGGAACTCACTTGGATGCTGAGCAGCCATGGGGTACATCTGAGCAGGGGTTCTAGGTTATATCGATGAGTGGTCCTTGGCTGGAGTATCAGTCTCACAAAAGACCCCTGTGCCCAGATATTTTGGTATTTTGGTTTCTCTCCTTGTGGAACTCCTATCCTCTCTGGGTTTTACTATCTCCCTCTTCTTTCATAAGATTCCCTGCACTCTGCCCAAAGTTTGGTTATGAGTTTCAGCATCTGCTTTGATACACTGGTGGGTAGAGTCTTTCAGAGGCCCTCTGTGGTAGGCTCCTGTCCTGTTTCCTGTTTTCTCCTTCTTCCAATATCCATCCCATTTGTATTTCTGAGTGAGGATTTATCATCTTGCCCGGGGTCCTCCTTCTTGCTTAGCTTCTTTAGGTGTATCAATTTTTGTAGGTTTATCCTATATTATATATTTAGTATCCACTCATAAGTGAGCACATACAGTGTGTGTGTTTCTGCTTCTGGGATACCTCACTCAGAATGATCTTTTCTAGATCCCACCATTTGCCTGCAAATTTCATAATGTCCTTGTTTTTAATTGTTGAGTAGTACTCCATTGTGTAAATGTACCACAATTTCTGTATCAAGTGACAATACATGTTGGAGAGGCTGTGGAGAAAAGAGAACTCTCCTCCATTGCTAGTGGGAATTAAAACTCTTAAAACTGAAAGGGTTAGACTAACTTTGTAACCTATATGTCTTCTAAAGCCTATAGTTTTGAGTTTTAGGTCCAGGTTAACCTAAAGCTTCTTAGTACCTTTCCAGAGAACGGAGGAATGTGACCCTATCTGTGAGGACAGATATAAAAAAGGCAAGCAAGCAATGACCTTCACTCAGCAAAAAGAACGACTAGACCCTTGTCTTCAAGATAGTGTTTCTTAGCAACAAACCCAGATGGTCTCAATCCTTCTGAGTAGCTCCTAACCTCCAGCCAAAAGTCTGCAGCCCCAGTCTTCAAAGATGAGCTAACCACCCCACCTTCAATTGCAGCTGTATCCACATTTGGCAGGACTGGCCAAGCTTGAGCACCTAAGACTAACCAATTATCTTACTTTATAGCTTCCTCATCCAATCCTAAATTGCCAAAACGCAACTTCAAATTTCCTGCAATTTTTCTTTTAAAAACCTAAAGGCCTTTGTCTCCCGGTGCCACTCTTTGCTGACCAGCAGGGGTGACCTCACTGCGCAGTGATTAAATTAAACCTCTTGCTTTTGCAAGAAGTCTTGGTCTGGGGGAGTTTCTGGGAAGGGCACGATCTTGAACTTCTGAGCTGTGAGACCCCAGGTCTTACAAAAACCACTTTGGAAATCAATCTGGTGTTTTCTCAGACAATTAGGAATAGTGCTTCCTCAAGATCCAGCTATACCATTCTAGGCATATTTCCAAAACTATGCTCAAGTACACAACAAGGACATTTGTTCAATCATTTTCGTAGCAGCTTTATTCATAATAGCCAGAACCAGGAAACAACCCAGATGTCCCTCAATATAGGAATGGATACTGATATTGTGGTTGATTATTTTAAGTGCTTGATTTGATTCAATTTAAGAAGAGAAGAGAAACCATTTATGTGTTCATTTTTGTGGTTTGATTGTGTCATTAAATACTGTGCTTCCACATTAGAATGTGTGGTCCGGTAACAGCAAGTAGTTTATAAGTTTCACCAAACGGTAGATGCTAGGAGAGCTGCTAAGAAGACAGAAATATGTGTATATCTGTGATCAGCAAAGCTTAGTAAAACATCATATTTTCCCTACATGGAGCACCTGAAGAAATAGTGTACAGACAGAAACTATGCGGAGTCTGTGCTAAGATGAGTTGGTGAATCCTGACTGGACATAGTAGTCAAATAATTATTGGACCTTGGTGTTGTAGTTGTTTAATATTTGCTATTGTTGTATCCTTTAGTAAAGCTGCGGTTAATCCTAAACAACTGTATAACCAAATCACCACACAGAGACTGAGATTTATTTAATTACTTAATTAACCTAGATCACAATGCTGGGCAATTGTTATTCCATCCTAAACCTGCCAGCCCACATGGTTTCCAACCATTCAGATTTTACCCATTATACTTGCTTTTAGTGATATATTAGGTTCAATTAATTTCTCTCAGTCATTCCAAGACCTTTCTCCAGCTTATCCTCCCAGCTTCTGCTCCTCCGCCTTCTACATTTTCCTGTCCTCATCTTCTTTCCTCTCCTCCCACTCTGAACCAGGATATCCCACCCTATCCTCTCCATTGCTCAACATTGTGGCTGGTTGTTTTGACAATTTAGAGAACAAATGGTAGCTTGTCAAGTTTACTCAAACTTGACACAGGTGATGCTTAGAATAAGTATCACAATGCAATGTTTAGATTAAAACCAGATACTGGAGGAGAGAAATCAGCATTTGAATAAACAAAGGTAAGGTGTATACTATTCCAAAAAAAATACTATACCAACACCTTTCTCTAAGGAATGAGTCAGTGTCCAAATAACAGAATAGAACTTGTTGTCTAGCTTTAGGAATATAACAGTTTATACCAATAGAGACAAAAAAAAAAAAAAAAAAAAGGTATAAGTGCAAAACTTGTTTGCCATGCCCATGTCTGTTAGAGTCCTTTCATTCAGCTCTGTCTTACCATATGGAGCCAGCCAACCAAGGACTTTAACCCAGAAATTCTGAGCCAGAAAGAAACTCTTTACATTTCTCTTCAGGGGTTTGACACATTGCCAAATCTCTCACTAACACGTTTTTCTGCAATCAGTGATCCCATCTAAATAAATACCAATATTGTTTCTACAATTTGAAAGAAGATAAACATACACATGCAAACTATCTGTATTGTGTATTGATTTTTAAGCTAAGATATACACATGCATACACACACACACACACATATGTATGTATGTAATGTTTTTATATGTCTCAAAGAATGTTCAGATCTTTTGGAAGCCACAAGAAATAACAGCCATCATATAATTATAAATTAATCAACTTTCTATGTTTTGGAAAATAATGTCTCTTATTTTCCTATAAAAGCAAAATTTAATTTATGGGCAATTCTAGGAAAAAGAAAATCATGACTCATTAACCTACAGGCACAAGCAAATAAAGAGAGATTTTTGCACACTACTGATTTAATGATAAAAGCAATAAGCAATATTCAACTTCGTACACAAACATCCCTAAACCAAAGAAATGAAAGAGAATTCACATGATACACTCATAGCCTAGCAATGAAACTCTATATATTCTTAAATATTTCACAATGATTTTTAAAAGATATATAAAGAAAGTAATTTTAGGATGTTCAAAATATAGTGAGTTATAGAATTAAGAGGTCTTTCAGTGACTACAATTCAAAAAATAAACAATATATGAAAATTACAGCTTTCATAAAACATTTTTATTTTTATTTCCAAAATGTTTTTGTGCCTAATAAAAGTGATACTACTACATATATAACAAGAGACTGAGGGGGGGAGGAAGGCAGCAAAATGAAAGTTTGTATAAAATAAGGAAATATAAAATTTCTTAAATTTCTATGAAAATATTTTTAGAAAAAGAAATATTCAAAGATTTCTTATAACAGAAAATTATTTGTATTATAAACAAACATTTACAAGTATTCATTTTACAGCATCCACCAGTGATCTATCCAGTCTTACAAATTAATTGGGACAGTAAGTAACCTCTCCAATATAGCTACAAAATTCTGGAGCAATTGAACACAATTTATTTTTATAGTAAATACCTTAGTTATATAATTCTAAAAAATGCATTATTGGTTGTTGCCTGTTCCAATTATATACATGTGACCTTAACAGGATTCATTTAAGAATATTAGAAAATGTGTATTTCTACAGACATGTAAGTTACAGAATACAAAGATAAAGAAAACATGGAGAAAATTATAAAATATAAGAAATAACAAAAAAAAGTCTAGTGATTAGAGTAATGGCCATTAATGTCACAGAATTGCTCTTTCTGAATATATTGCCCTCAGGAATATAAATGAGAATATTGTTATTATGTAGCCTGATGTGAAGTTATTGGAAATTAATAAACCAATGAGTGTAAATCACTGTGCAGTGAAGTCAATACTGGTAAATTAATTCTGTAAAATACTAAAATTAGATTTGAGCATTGGAAATCTTATAAATTATTGCAGCATATTTCTGAGATTTCTAAATAAAAATAATTGAATGCTTCCATCTTAGGCTTAATAAACTTAAAATATTGACAGTATCTATATATATGCATAAACTATGCAATCAGTTCAATTTTATTTTGAATCCTGTATGTTTTATAATGTAATAAATCTGATTTTAAAAGGATAGTGGTTATGTACCAATGACTAGCCATATCATAAGTATTCCTAAAAATATCTCACAACTTTATAACTCCAATGGGTTGTTTTCTCTTTGTTCATCTTAATCTGTTGTCTGTGGAAGTGTGTTATCACTTTGCTTTACCTAGTAAAGTTTCGCTTAAATTATCTGTGTTTCCTCATATAAACATACAACATAGAATAAACCCACTAAAATCTGTACATCTAAACAAACTAAGCAAAAGAGAGGACCCTAACTAAAATGTTCAATCCCCATCCTGAAAGGCAAAGAGGATGGACATCAGAAGAAAAAGAAAACAGGAAACAACCTCGGAACCTGCTACAGAGGGCTTCTGAAAGCCAGAAGAAAACAGGAAACAACCTTGAAACCTGCCACAGAGGGCCTCTGAAAGCTTCTGCAGTATAGACTGTCAAAGCAGATGCTGAGCCTGATGGCCAACTGATGGGCAGAGTGAACGGAATTCTATGTAAGAAGTGGGAAATAGTAAGAGCTGGAGGGGACGGGAACTCCACAAGGAGAGCAACAGAACAAGATAATTTGAACACAGGGAACTTCCCAGAAAATCATACTCCAACCAAGGACTATTCGTGGAGATGACCTGGAACCCCTGCACAGGTGTAGCCCATGGCAGTTCAGTGTCCAAGTGGGTTCCATAGTATTGGGAAGAGGGACTGCCTCTGACATAATCTGATTGGCCTGCTCGTTGATCACCTACCCCTGAAGGGGGAGCAGCCTTACCAGGCCACAGAAGAGGACAATGCAGCCACTTTTGATGAGAACTGATAGACTAAGATCAGAAAGGAGAGGAGAACCTCCCCTATCAGTGGACTTGGGGAGTGGCATGCATGCAGAAAGGGGAGGGAGGGTGGGATCGGGAGGGGAGGAGGGAGGGGCTTATGGGGGGATACAAAATGAATAAAGTGTAATTAATAAAAAATTTAAAAAAAAAAGAAAAAAAATATCTGTGTTTCATGGATGAATTCTCTCCTGGGAAAAGATAGGACTGAGAAGAAAACAGCTGATATCAAGGAAAGAGAGTTGTAAAGCAAGTGATAATACAAAGAGATGTGGATTCTTCAAACCTTACAGCATAAATAACAGAGGTTATTAAGGATTCTTCATTTCCCTCATGTGATTGAAAAGTTATAAACAGATAATTACACAAAGCTTTTTTTGCCCATTCACATGACCTAATATTTTCTATCAGAAAAAAAAAAGTGACTGCTGGAAATATCATGTCAAGGCTCTTTGGGAATGAGTCATGTATACATGAAAAGCAATCTTAATCAACTAAACTGTCCCCTAAAATGTAAATGCCTGTGAAATTGATTAACAGTGAACAATAACTACCTAATATTAACCCAGGGTAATACTTGATTGCAGAGAATTGTCAGATTTCTACCTTCATTTTTTTTCCTATTTATTATAGTAAATCTCTGTGTCATATTTATCAGCAAAATTACTACTTGAAACTAAATAAACTCCAACAATCTTCTTTTATGAAATGAAATGAGGAAATTGTGCTTGGTGACAAAAGATTCATTTGTAAACAGTTAAAATCTGACCCAGTCTCTGCCTGTTCTGAGTGATAGCTGTGTATAAACTAATACTCCTAAGCCTTGCTAATAAGTCTGACAGAAACTCTAAATTACAGTCTATTATCTTCCTATGTTTCTTTGACTGAATTGTTCATGATCATAGAATTAGAATAATAGAGCAATGTATAAAACTATATAATTCTGAAAACAGAATTCAGTGTGTAATTACCACATTATCATAAATTGACCTGGATAAGAAGTAACTATATTTTATCAATACAGCTGAAATTATAAGACAACAGCAATTACAGCAATGATATGTAATTAAACATTACCAAATGAAGCTGGTTTGAGAGAATAAAAGGAAGGGGTCACTATGTTTAACATGAATGAGTACATTTTCATCTGCTTTTTGTGAGCTTGAACCTGAGTGCTGATCAATATTAATGTTATAGAACAAACAACAGTGGATGATCACACACAGATCCAGAATTGGTTCTTTTTTTATTTTTATTATTAGTTACATTTTATTAACTTTGTATCCCAGCTGTATCCACTCCCTCATTCCCTGCCACTCTCACCCTTCCTCCCTCATCTCCTACCTGCCCCTTTCCAAGTCCACTGATTGGGGAGGACCTCCTCCATCTGACACTGTTTTATCAGGTATCTTCATGACTGGCTGCAAAGGCTCCTCTGTGGCCTAGCAGGACTGCTCCTCCCTTGGGGGATGGGGAGGTCAAAGAGCCTGCTATTGAGTTCCTGTCAAAATAGTCCCTGTACCCCTTACCAGTGTGACCCAATTGGTTACTGAGCCACCATGGGCGACATCCGAACAGAGGTTCTAGGTTATATCTATACATGGACCTTGGTGGAGTATCAGTCTTAGAAAAGACCCCTGTGCTCAGATATATTTGGTCCTTGTGGAGCTCCTATGCTTTCCACATCATACTAACTCCCCCTTCTTTCATATGATTCCCTGCACTCTGCCAAATATTTGGTTATGAGTCTTAGTATCTGCTTTGATACACTGCTAGGTAGAGTCTTCCAGGGGCCCTCTGCGGTAGGCTCCTGTCTTGTTACTTGTTTTCTCTTACTTCCAATGCCCATCCCATATGTCTTTCTAAGTGAGGATTGATCATCTTACCCCGGGTCCTCTTTCTTGTTTATCTTCTTTAGGTGTATAGATTTCATTATGTTTATCATACCTTGTAGGTCTATATAAGTGAGTATATACCATGTATGTCTTTCTCCTTCTGGGATACCTCACTTAGAATGATCTTTGCTAGATCCCACCATTCCCTGCAAATTATGAATACTTAATTTTTCACAAAGAAGCCAAAACCATTCAAAAGAAAAAAGACAGAATCTTCAACAAATGGTGCTGGTCAAACTGGATGTCTACATGCAGAAAAATGAAAAGAGATCAATATTTATCACCCTACACAAAACTAAAGTCCAAGTGGATCAAAGACTTCAACATAAAACCAGATACTCTAAATTGGTTAGAAGAAAAAGTGGGGAATACCCTAGAACTCTTTGGAACAGGAGACAACTTCCTGAACAGAACACCAACAGTACAGGCTGTAAGAGCAACAATCAATAAATGGGACCTCACGAAACTGAAAAGCTTGTGTAAAGCAAAAGACACTGTCATCAGAACAAAACGGCATTCTACAGACTGGGAAAGGATCTTCACCAACCCTCTATCTGACAGAGGGCTGGTATCCAGAATATATAAAGAACTAAAGAAGTTAAGTAGCAAGAAATCAAGTAATCCAATTAAAAAATGGGGTATGGAGCTAAACAGAATTCTCTGTAGAGGAATATAGAATGGCAGAGAAACACTTAAAGAGATGCTCAACATCTTTAGCCATCAGAGAGATGCAAATCAAAAGGACCCTGAGATTTCACCTGACACCAATCAAAATGGCTAAAATAAAAAACTCAAGTGACAACACATGCTGGAGAGGTTGTGGAGAAAGGGGAACCCTCTTCCACTGCTGATGGGAATGTAAACTTGTACAACCACTTTGGAAATCAATCTGGTGCTTTCTCAGACAATTAGGAATAGTGCTTTCTCAAGACTCAGCTGTACCATTCCTAGGCATATGCCCAAAATTTGCTCAAGTACACAACAGAATTGGTTCTTATATAAGTGATAAAGTAACATAGATGGAAGTGTAAAATTTATGTGCATTCATAAAATGTGATGTTATGTATTCATCTTCTGTGTGAATGAAGAACAATAATGACAAATAATGAGTATAGGGCACCAGGGTGTTTTTTTTTCTTTTTCTTTTGTAGTTCATATTAAAGTATATAAATATTATTAGATAGAAAGATAATCTCTTTTTTATAATTGTATGAAAAATCTAGTATTTCACTATCATTATTATTATTATTATTATTATTATTATTATTTATTACAATTTTTTTCACTTTGTATCCTGACTGTGGCCCCGTCCTTCATCTCCTTTCAATTCTACCCCCCTTCCCTCATCTCTCTCTTGTTCCCTTCCCCTAGTCCACTGATAGAGGAGGTCCTCCTCCCCTTCTATCTGACTCTAGCCTACCTGTTCTCATCAGGACTAGTTGAATTGTCTTCCTCTGTGGACTGGAAAGGCTGCATCCCTCAGGGGGAGGTGATCAGAGAGTCTGCCACTGAGTTCATGCCAGAGACAGTTCCTAGTCCTCTTGCCAGGGAATGAACTTGGAGACTGAGTCAATGGGCTACATCTGAGCAAGGGTTTTAGGTCCTCTCCATGCATGGTGCTTGGTTGGGATATCAGTCTCTGCAGGGGCCCCTCCAGTTCTTTTGGCTCTATTGGTCTCCTTTTGTAGCTCCTGTCCCCTCCAGGTCTTTCTAACCCCCCCATTTGTAAAAAAATAAAAATAAAGTAGGAAGTAAAAGTAGTAATTATGAACTGTCTAAATATATATGTTTAAAATTAAAACTACTTAGAGAATTAAAAGGAAATTTACAATAAAATAGTTTACAGTAAAAACAGTAACTCATATAGGGCTATATGAATTATTTGTTGGCTTTGTTTGTTTACTATGGTTTTGCTTTTCATTAATTTGTTTATTTTTGTGATTGGAATTGAACCTAAAGATTTAGAGGTGTAGGTAAGCACTCTAACACGGAGTCAGGGTTCTGCATTTTCAGACCAAAGAGAGGTAACTAGGTCATCACAGAAAGGAAGAAAGCATGAAAAGGATCTAGCTTGGGTATGGAGATAATAGAAACACAATGGTAACACTGAGAAGCTCAGTTGAAAAGAAGTGAAACACCAGAGACAGAGGCTGGTAAGGTGACTTAGCAAGAAAAGGTAGCTGCTTCTAAGCACGACTGTGCTAATTGAATTCTCTGGAACCCAAAGTGGAAAGTACAGAAACAACACTGACACATTGTCCTCTGACTTCCGAAAGTGCAGTGTGGCATATGCCCAGGCCACGCGCTCCATAATAAATTTAACCTTCTAACATAAACTCACAGTATTAATTGTAATGGTAATAATAACAATCATACTGATAATAGCCCATATCCTACATAATCTTCTTACCTAAGTGTATGAATGAGGAAACATAACCTTTCAACCACGAAAAAGACAGGCTGTGGCCTACCTCAGAACAGTTCCTGAGAAACTGTATATTGGTATTTTTTAATTGTGAAAAATTCCTTAATTGTTAATAATATTTGCTTTGAAAGAATAAGGCTGAGGTCCCACTAAACTTTCTATTTTATGAATTTACCCTTATGTAATGATCACTTTGTTCTCTCACAATGGGGTTGTTTTGCCTTCGAAAGCAAAAGTAAATTAGCAAGCAGGCTATTAGAGGGGTGGCCAGCAAAGTGGTCTTGTTCTTGCGGGGACCCAGGTTTGATTCCAAAAGCTATGTTAGGTGTGTGATGTATCTGTACCTTCTATTTGAGGAGACCCAATCCCCTCTTCTGACTTCCGATGGCATCATGCACTCATGTGGTATACACACATAAAAGCAGAGATAACATCCCCACACAAAAAAAGCACCTTTTAAAGAGTAAATAAGCATACTTTCTCCATACAAAATATACGATTTTCTGCAGTTTTTGGAATAAATGCTTAGATATGATTTTTAACTGAAGCAGATAATAGGTCAAATTAAATGAGATATAATGTTAATAACCTAGCAAAATCATTTATAATTTTGTCATGGAAATTTGTTTATCTTAAAGAATACTGTTTATAGGAATTGATATTGTATTTTTAAAATATGTGAAGGTAGCTGGGTATGGTGGCACACACCTTTAATCCCAGCATTCAGGTAGTCAGAGGCAGGCAGATAGCTAGGAGTTAAAGGCCAGTCTGGTCTACAGAGTGAGTCCAGGATAGCCAAGGCTACACAGAGAAATCTTGTCTTGAAGAAAATCAAAATAAATAAATAGATAAATAGATAGATAAATAGATAAAATGTGAAGATAAAGCTAAAAAGATAATAATTGAGAATGCTAAGAGAAAGATTAAAAAAATAAAATGGTATTTCTATACAAATGTTTTTAAAGTACTCTGAATGAAATGTAAGAATAGATACCTTCATAAGAAGGAAAGCACAGAAAATAAGAAATAAAGATGGCTGATCTTTAAAGAGAGAGAGAGAGAAAGAGAGAGAGAGAATGAGCATTAATAGAAAGGGCCAGAAACAGGTTTTACCTTTCTTTATAATACAGACCTTGACAAGTGAAGCTGTTCTGTTGATGTTCCATGAATGATGATATAGGTCATCTTGGAAAGGGTTCTAACTTGGCAGTGAGCCAGGGTGGTAGAAAGGTGGCTCAGCATGTAAGTGCACTTGCTGTTCTTGAAGAGGATCCATATTTGACTCCTAACAATCATGTCAGGCTCACAATTCTCTGTAACTTCAATTCAAGTAGATAGACACCCTCATCTGACCTCTGAGTGCTCCAGACACTCACATTGTATTCAGACATAAAAGGGGAATGATCCATATTATCAGAGAAGGTGCAGAAGTCTCAATTCACATTTCATCTCAGCTTTACTTGTAAAAGTAGAAGCTTTTTTTTTTTTTAACTTGTAAAAGCTTCTACTTGTAGAAGTCTGAAATTCAGAGCATAGATTTTTTTTTTTTTTTTAAAGTCTGGCTCTTTTAGAAGGCAAATTATGTGTCTGATTACCCATGATTCTTGTTGCAGTATAGGTTTCAACAACAACAACAAAAAGCATGGCTCCAGATATGTTATGCTTATCAGAGCTTCTGACAAGTCTAGTAAAAGAGCAGGCAGATGATGGTTTGCCAATGTGACGACTGAAAATGATGAATGAATTTTGAAAATTAGATTATTTGAATGAATACCCTTAACCTGGTCCTGATCTACTCATTCTAAAGTGTACTATAATAGCATCATCATCTAAAATAATGACTTAGGGAAACTTTCTTGATGAATTTGAACATGCCATAAACAATTCAGAAGAAATAGTTATTATATTAGCAAGGTGAGCCTAATCTTATTTTTAATGACCTTGATCAACTTTTGATATAAAATAACTGTAAAAAAACTTAATAGAAAAAATGTAAATCCTTAGGTTCTGAAAAGGTATGTACAATGAAAAATGTTCAAGTAACATACCTAAAAAGAAATAATGTAAACAAAATCAGCCTTGAACTGATTATGTAATATCACCCAATGGATTAATTTAAAAATTAAAAACAGGTCAACATTAACAGACAAAAAAATCCCAGAACAACATTAGTAACAG
This sequence comes from Psammomys obesus, assembly GCF_907164565.1. Classification (NCBI taxonomy): domain Eukaryota; kingdom Metazoa; phylum Chordata; class Mammalia; order Rodentia; family Muridae; genus Psammomys; species Psammomys obesus. Next base: position 164,780 of record NW_026596095.1, on the reverse strand, counting down.
TGGGGGAACATATTAAACTCAATAATTTCTTCATTTAAAAAAAAAACATTAACTGAATACTTACATAAATTTTATCAAGTAATTTTTAAATAATGAGACAAAGAATCAGTATTTTTTATTCAGAAATAGTTCAGTTTGAGAAAATATCATAAAAACAGAAATTATATTATAGAATTAAATTTACATCAACTAAAATTCTCATAACCTCATTTGCATGATGAGAAAATGAAGTTTTAGCTGGTAAAGTATATTTACACATAAAATTATGTAAAGTAAATCTTAAAAATAATAAGAATATTCCATACGAAGTTGAGAATTTTTCTTTCCAGGTCTGTAAAGAATTGTGTTGGCAATTTGATGGGAATTGCATTAAATCTGTAGATTGCTTTTGGTAAAATGGCCATTTTTACTATATTAATCCTGCCAAGCCATGAGAATGGGAGATCTTTCCCTCTTCTCATATCTTCCTCTACTTCTTTCTTCAGAGACTTGAAATTTTTTTCATACAAGTCTTTGACTTGCTTGGTTAGGGTTACACCAAGGTAGTTTATGTCATTTGTGGCTATTGTGAATGGTGTTGTTTCTCTAATTTTTTTTCTCAGCCCTAGAATTGCTAAAACAATCCTCTACAATACAATCTTCGGGAGGTATCTCCATCCCTGATCTCAAGCTGTACTATAGAGCAACAGTTATAAAAACTGCATGGTACTGGCATGGAAACAGAATGGTGGATCAATGGAACTGAACAGAAGACCCAGAAATAAACCCACACACTTATGGACACCTGATTTTTGACAAAGATGCCAAAACCATAAAATGGAAAAAAGATAGCATCTTCAACAAATGGTGCTGGTCCAACTGGATGTCTACATGTAGAAAAATGAAAATAGATCCATACTTATCACCCTGCACAAAACTGAAGTCCAAGTGGATCAAAGACCTCAACATAAAACCAGACACATTAAATCGGCTAGAAAAAGAAGTGGGGAATACCCTAGAACTCATTGCTACAGGAGAAAACTTCCTGAACAGAACACCAACAGCACAGGCTCTAAGAGCAACAATCAATAAATGGGACCTCATGAAACTGAAAAGCTTCTGTAAAGCAAAGGACACTGTCATCAAAACAAAGCGACTGCCTACAGATTGGGAAAGAATCATCACCAAACCTTTATCTGACAGAGGACTCATATCCAGTATATATAAAGAACTAAAGAAGCTGAAATGCAGCAAACCAAGTAATCCAATTAAAAAATGGGGAACAGAGCTAAAGAGAGAATTCTCTGTAGAGGAATATCAAATGGCAGAGAAGCACTTAAAGAAATGCTCAACCTCATTAGCCATTAGGGAAATGCAAATCAAAACAACCCTGAGATTTCACCTTACACCCATCAGAATGGCCAAGATCAAAAACTCAAGTGACAACAAATGCTGGAGAGGTTGTGGAGAAAGGGGAACCCTTCTCCACTGCTGGTGGGAATGTAAACTTGTACAACCACTCTGGAAATCAATCTGGCGCTTTCTCAGACAACTAGGAATAGCACTTCCTCAAGATCCAGCCATACCACTCCTAGGCATATACCCAAAAGAGGCTCAAGTACACAAAAAGGACATTTGCTCAACCATGTTTGTAGCAGCTTTATTTATAATAGCGAGAAGCTGGAAACAGCCCAGATGCCCCTCAACTGAAGAATGGATGCAGAAACTGTGGTACATCTATACAATGGAGTATTATTCAGCAATGAAAAATAAGGAAATCATGAAATTTGCAGGTAAATGGTGGGACCTGCAAAGGATCATCCTGAGTGAGTTGTCCCAGAAGCAAAAAGACACGCATGATATATACTCACTCATATAAACATACAACATAGAATAAACCCACTAAAATCTGTACAGCTAAACAAACTAAGCAAAAGAGAGGGCCCTAACTAAAATGTTCAATCCCCATCCTGAAAGGCAAAGAGGATGGACATCAGAAGAAAAAGAAAACAGGAAACAACCTCGGAACCTGCTACAGAGGGCCTCTGAAAGCCAGAAGAAAACAGGAAACAACCTTGAAACCTGCCACAGAGGGCCTCTGAAAGCTTCTGCAGTATAGACTGTCAAAGCAGATGCTGAGCCTGATGGCCAACTGATGGGCAGAGTGAACGGAATTCTATGTAAGAAGTGGGAAATAGTAAGAGCTGGAGGGGACGGAAACTCCACAAGGAGAGCAACAGAACAAGATAATTTGAACACAGGGAACTTCCCAGAGACTCATACTCCAACCAAGGACTATTCGTGGAGATGACCTGGAACCCCTGCACAGGTGTAGCCCATGGCAGTTCAGTGTCCAAGTGGGTTCCATAGTAATGGGAAGAGGGACTGCCTCTGACATAATCTGATTGGCCTGCTTGTTGATCACTTCCCCCTGAGGGGGGAGCAGCCTTACCAGGCCACAGTAGAGGACAATGCAGCCACTTTTGATGAGAACTGATAGACTAAGATCAGAAAGAAGAGGAGAACCTCCCCTATCAGTGGACTTGGGGAGAGGCATGCATGCAGAAAGGGGAGGGAGGGTGGGATCGGGAGGGGAGGAGGGAGGGGCTTATGGGGGGATACAAAATGAATAAAGTGTAATTAATAAAAAAAATAAAATAAAATAAAATCCTCACATGCGTACCTAGTCACTTGGGTATTAATTAATTCTAGGTATAGTCAAGTTGAAAATAAATAATAGTCATCATAACATTAAATTGAGAGTGTCATTGCAGTCTAGATTCCAATTCTTAATAAAAGGGGGAATAGTAAGATGTGCATCTTCCTAACTCCAAAATACCAATGTACCTCAGGCATCTGCCATGTTCACTTCTCCAGTGTTATGAACTTTACCCTTTATCTGTGAGCCAAAACAAACCATTACATCATTACTAATGTTCCTTTTTTGTCAGTTTATTTTATAGCAACAAAAAGAAAAGTAAAAAGAACATATGCATAATCCCTGTAAGTTTTCTTGTATCCTAGAACATAAGGAATTGTGGCATGGTTGCCGATACAGGGTTAAACTAGTGTATGCAATTCCAGTTTTTAGCTTGGTTACACCTGAGATACTTGGCACAAATAGTCTACATTATTTATAAGATTAATTAACTCTACGATAAATGTGTTTCAGGACATGCTAAAAATTTTAATTGCTATCATGGCATATTGGCAGTTACAGATATTGAACTTACTTGTATATGTCATTATTATCATATTTGTGTAGGTTTTCAGAAGAAACAAATAGAAAGGTTAATGTCATACATCTCCAGCATATCTGTATGGTGTCCAAAAAAAATCACACAGTACTATATGAGTTTACCTAAACGTTGTTTATGTACTTTGTGACATTTCCTCCTTAAAATTACTTCTTACATCTGGATTTACTAAGTACCATGGGAATGATAACACCCTTCCTCATTCCAGTACTTGTTAATAAAATATGACCAGTTGGTGAAGATCAAAATTTACCACGTTAGATTTCTCTTAAAACTCTTCGGTTTTGTTCAAATTTTATAGGCTAAGCAAAATAGCTGTCACCATTTCTTTGTGTTGTCTCCTTTCTCCAGGAAGGCAGATAAGCTCCTAATAGCAAAATAAAATACCCTATGTCATTCTCAAATTCAGTTACTATACTTATAGAAGAATGGGATAACTGCTTTCCCACTAACTCGATGATCAGCTTGTTTCCTAGGCCAGTAGTCAACCTGCAGACTGTCCTGATATTTTTCATTCCTTCCAACACCATATCTGGACACTTTTCTAATCCAGTTTATGTGCTTTGAGATTATTCATCCTCTTACTTTGATAGGTGGTCACAAACATTTTTTGCCTGCTGACAATAGCATGGTTCTGCCATTTTTCAAACTTATAGACACTAACAATAACAAGTCTGATAAAAATACTACTTGTCCCAGTATTTAAGTTTATACTGATAACTCAAGTATGTTATACTTCTATCTCAGTTTTTTATTTTTATGCTTTCAAATAAAATATCTTCCTGTATTTTTATGTAGAAGGAACTATAATCATTGTTTATGTAAAGTGATTTCTCAGTCATCTTCCAATATAAGAGGAAGGTATTACCTACCATTGTTTTTCTGAGGAGAGCTGGCATATAATGTAAATAAATATTAACATCCGTCCCATTGGGTTTTTTTTTTGTGATATAGACTTATCTAATTGCCATAGTTTTTAAAATTTTAATTAATCTGTGTCATACTTTAGTTTGCTTTATAGTGAATTGAATTCAAAGCTTTACACTAATCCAGCCCCAGAAAGCATGATTCATTGCTTTATAATTATCACCAGCATGTCAGTGTTAATAGTTGTTGAATATAATATGAGCACTCTGCATACTGATATGATTGAATTCATCATTAAAATGCAATGTTCTATATACAAAAACAGGTAACCTGATGCAATTAACACTAGTGTAATTCTATAGTTATAAAAATGGAATATTATAATTAAACAGAAGTATTTATAACAGAATGCATATTATACAATTCACTTTCAACAACATATTAAAAAGTAGGCCACAGGGCTTAGGAAGTTCAGTCTGTAGACAATGTGCTTTCTGTGCAAGCATTATATCTCAGTCTGGATCCCCAGGACCTATGACCTATGCATCTATGCAATTACTGACTTTCTTGGAATCATATGAATTCTCTTTTGAATTTTAGTTCACATTCATAGCATTTGATGGAGGGAAAATTTATAGATTAAGCGCTTCCTGTAAAGCTAACATTAGGAAGGTTGCCTGGGAGCCAAAGTCCTCTCCTTTGCTTAGTAAGTTTTACAAGTTACTCATAACTTCTTCATAAAACACTGACATTTTTTTCCATATTTTATTTTTTTTTGAATTTTATTTTTTTCTTATCAGTTACATTTTATTAACTCTGTATCCCAGCCGTGTCCCGATCCCTCATTCCCTCCCAGTCCCTCCCTCCCTCCCTCATCACCACCGTGCCCCTTGCCAAGTCCACTAATAGGGGGGACCTCCTCCCCATTCATCTGATCCTGTTTTATCAGGTATCTTCAGGACTGGCTGCAAAGCTCTCCTCTGTGGCCTAACAGGACTTCTCCTCCCTTGGGGCATGGGGAGGCCAAAGAGCCAATCATTGAGTTCTGTTAGAAATAGTCCTTGTTCCCCTCACTATGGGGAACCAATTAGTTACTGAGCTATCACAGGCTACATCTGAGTAGAGGTTCTAGGTTATATTCATACATGGTCCTTGGTTGCATGTCAGTCTCAGAAAAGACCCTGTGCCCAGATATATTTGGTCCTTGTAGAGCTCCTATCCTTTCCTCATCAGACTAACTCCCCTTCTTTCTTATGATTCCCTGTACTCTGCCAAAGGTTTGGTCATGAGTCTTTGCTTTGAAAACACTGCTAGTTACAGTCTTTCAAATGTGCTCAGTAGACTCCTGTCATATGTTCAATGTGCATCCCATCTGTCTTTCTAAGTGAAGATTGATAATCTTACTCCATGTCTGCTCTCTTGATTATCTTTTTTAGGTGTGTAGATTTCATTATGTTTATCATCTCTTATAGGTCTATATAAGTGAGTATATACCAAGTTTGTTTTTCTTCTTCTGGGATATTTCACTCAGGATGATCTTTTCTAGATCCCACCATTTGCATGCAAATTTCATGATTTCCTCCTTTTTGATTGCTGAGTAGTATTCCATTGTGTAAAAATACCACAATTTCTGTACCCATTCCTCCGTTGATGGACATCTGGGTTGTTTCCAGGTTCTGGCTATTACAAATAATGCTGCTATAAACATGATTGAGCAAATATCCCTTTTGTGTACTTGAGCAAACTTTGGGTATATACCTAGTAGTGGTATAGCTGGGTCTTGAGGAAGCACTATTCCTAATTGTCTTAGAAAGCGCCAGATAGATTTCCAGAGTGGTTGTATCAGTTTACATTCCCACTAGCAGTAGAGGAGGGTTCCCCTTTCTCCACAACCTCTCCAGCATGTGTTGTCCCTTGAGTTTTTCATCTTGGCCATTCTGATGGGTGTAAGGTGATATCTCAGGGTCGTTTTGATTTGCATTTCCCTGATGGCTAATGAGGACGAGCATTTCTTTAAGTGTTTCTCTGCCATTCGATGTTCCTCTTTCGAAAATTCTCTGTTTAGCTCTGTTCCCCATTTTTTAATTGGATTACTTGGTTTGCTGTTTTTCAGCTTCCTTAGTTCTTTGTATATACTGGATATTAGTCATCTGTCAGATAAAAGGTTAGTGAAGATTCTTTCCCAATCTGTAGGCAGGCGTTTTGTTTTGATGACAGTGTCCTTTGCTTGACAGAAGCTTTTCATTTTCATGAGGTCCCATTTATTGATTGTTGCTCTTAGAGCCTGTGCTGTTGGTGTTCTGTTCAGGAAGTTGTCTCCTGTGCCAATCAGTTCTAGGCTGTTTCCCACTTTTTCTTCTAACACATTTAGAATATCTGGTTTTATGTTGAGGTCTTTGATCCACTTGGACTTTAGTTTTGTGCAGAGTGATAAATATAGATCTATTTTCATTTTTCTGCATGTGGACATCCAGTTGGACCAGCACCATTTGTTGAAGATGCTGTCTTTTTTCCATTGAATGGTTTTGGCTTCTTTGTCAAAAATCGAGTATTCATAGGTGTGTGGGTTTATTTCTGGGTCTTCTATGCGGTTCCATTGATCCTCCTTTCTGTTTTTATGCCAATACCATGCAGTTTTTATTACTATTGCTCTGTAGTACAACTTGAGATCGGGGATGGAGATACCTCCCGATGATCTGTTGATGTACAGGACTGTTTTGGAGATTCTGGGTTTTTTGTTTCTCCATATGAAGCTGAGAATCTTTTTTTCAAGGTCTGTAAAGAATTGAGTTGGTATTTTGATGGGAATTGCATTGAATCTGTAGATTGCTTTTGGCAGGATGGCCATTTTCACAATGTTAATCCTACCAATCCATGAGCACAGGAGATCTTTCCATCTTCTGAGATCTTCTTCAATTTCTTTCTTCAGAGACTTGAAGTTTTTCTCAAACAGGTCTTTCACTTGCTTGGTTAGTGTCACCCCAAGATACTTTATGTTATTAGTGGCTATTGTGAAGGGTGTTGTTTCCCTAATTTCTTTCTCGGCCCTTTTGTCTTTGTTATACAGGAGGGCTTCTGATTTTTTTGAGTTATTTTGTATCCTGCCACTTTGCTGAAGGTGTTTATCAGCTGGAGGAGTTCTCTGGTTGAATTTTTGGGGTTGCTCATATATACTATCATATCATCTGCGAATAGTGACACTTTGACCTCTTTGTTTCCGATTTGTATCTCCTTGATCTCCTTTACTTGTCTTATTGCTCTGGCTAGGACTTCAAGTACTATGTTGAATAGGTATGGATAGAGTGGGCAGCCTTGTCTTGTCCCTGATTTCAGTGGGATTGATTTAAGTTTCTCTCCATTGAGTTTGATGTTGGCTATCGGCTTGCTGTATATTGCCTTTACTATATTTAAATATGTGCCTTGTATTCCTGATCTCTCCAAGACTTTAAACATGAATGGGTGTTGGACTTTGTCAAATGCTTTTTCAGCATCTAAGGAGATGATCATGTGGTTTTTCTCCTTCAGTTTGTTTACGTAGTGGATTACACTGATGGATTTCCGTATGTTGAACCACCCTTGCATGCCTGGGATGAAGCCTACTTGATCGTGGTGGATGATATCTTTGATGTGTTCTTGGATTCGGTTTGCAAGTATTTTATTGAGTATTTTTGCATCAATGTTCATAAGAGAGATAGGACTGAAGTTCTCTTTTTTTGTTGGGTCTTTGTGTGGTTTAGGTATCAGGGTGACTATTGCTTCATAGAATGAGTTTGGTAATGTTCCTTCTGTTTCTATTTTGTGGAATAGTTTGAGGAGATTTGGTGTGAGCACTTCTTTGAAGGTCTGGTAGAATTCCGCGTTGAAACCATCTGGCCCAGGGCTTTTTTTTTTAAACACTGACATTTAATTGACTGCGAAATTTAAATGGGTGATTGGATGTAGTGTTGGCAGAGCAATGCTATACAGTAAAATAGCAACCTTTGATTTTCAAAACTGTTGAATACACACTCAAAAAATATTAAATGCTTGCTTCGTTCCTAAAGTATCTTACTTATTCACTTTGAAATATATATGTATATGTATATATATATATATATATATATATATATATATATTACTTTTTGTTTAACTTCTAAGAAATAACCATGAACATAAACTACATGGGATGATTTACTTAGCTAATATTTTTTCTTTGTTCTTGCTTTTGATAGTAAACGTTAGATATTTTAAAGTCATAGCTTTATTATTTTTGTGAAAGATAAGTTAAATATTATACAAAATCTAAATCTAACACATAACTTCATTTGGTTTCCCCCATACTACCAAACATTGCATAATTTTGAGTATTAATCAGGCTGGCTTCTGTAGTTATACTGCTTGTTTTTTTTTTTTTTTTCAGTGCTGCTGACCTTTTGTTTATAATTGTCTCTATATACTCTTTTCTTTTAAAATTTAATTTTTTAATAATTCACTTTACATCCTGATTGTAGTACTCTGCCTTGTCTCCTCCTGGTCCCACCTTCCCTCTCTCTTATCCCATATCTTCCTTCCCCAATCCTCATAAAGTGTGGCCTTCCTCTCTACCATCTGATCCCAGCCTATAAAGGCTGATTAGGACTGACTACATCCTCTTTCTCTGTGGCCTGGCAAGCACCCCCACCCAACCAACCAGGAGAAACTGATCAAAGAATGGACAACAGAGTCCATGTCAGAGACAGCCCCTGCTCCCCTTAATCCTCACATAGAGACTGAGCTGCCTATGAATTACATATGAACAGGGGGTCTAGGTCCTCTCCACACATTGTCCTTGGCTGGTGCACAAGTCTCTGCTAGAAACACTGGGCCCAGATTTACTGGCTTTGTTGGTCTCCTTGTGAAGCTCCTGTCCCCTCCAGGTGCTTCTATTTCCCCACTCTTTCTATAACTCTCTGAGATGTGCCCAAAGTTTGGATGTGAATATTTCCGTCTACCTCGATCACCTGCTGGGTGGAGTCTTTCAGAGGTCATCTATGGTAGGTTTCCATCTTGTTCCCTCTCTTCCAGTGTCTATTCAATTTGCCCTTCTGAATGAGAACTAAGCATCCTCCCTAGGGCCCTCTTTGTTATTTAGCTTCTTTAGTTCTGTGATTTTAGTATGGTTATTCTGTATTACATGACTAATATCTGCTTATAAGAGAATATATACCATACGTGTCTTTCTGCTTCTGGGTAACTCACTCAGGATGATCTTCTCTAGTTCCATTAATTTATCTGCAAATTTCATGATTTTCTTGTTTTTAACAGCTGAGTAGTATTCCATTGTGTATATATACCATGGCGTCTTTATCCATTCTTTGGTTGAGGGACATCTAGGTTAAATCCAGATTCTGGCTATTATGAATAAAGCTAGTATGAATATAGTTGAGCAAATGTCATTGTTGTATATTCTCTATTCTTCTGGAAAACATTATTTCAGCTTTACAAGTTCAGGATACTAGGACTATGATTAGGTGGATAAAACAATATTAAAGACAGTCTCCTACAGTGTGTAAAGCTTCCCAAAACTTGATAAAACATATATATATGTATATATATATATATATATATACACATATGTATATATATGTGTATACATACACATATATGTGTATATATACATACACACATATGTGTATATATGGATTATACATACAATTTAACTATTTTATATGTTATTCTGGAGTGTACAATAGAGTGATACAAATATTTCAACTACCTAAAAATGTAATAGTTGTCACACTTATATCAGACCCACGTACATATAAATATATTAAGAATACATATTGAAATAGTGATCATTGGCTTAATATGTGATATATGTGTTAGATAAAAACAATAAGCATTTCTATTCTGCTTTTAATAGTTCTGATATCTCTACTTGACATACATATAAAAATCCATTCATAATAAAAGATTTCAGTAAAGTCATTTATTTATGATCACAGAGATACAGTCATAGGTATTAGAGGATAAGCAAAAGCAACTACATGAACATTTTGAACTATTTTGGAACTGATCACTTGATTTTGGAAGCTGAGTAAAAAAAGCCATGTGTAATAACTTAGATTTACTCTTCTGAGCATTTGGGAGTCAAGCTGAATTGGGTGGTATTTTCAACAATACTATAAAAACAGGAAAACTCCATAAAATTTTTGTGTAATGAACCCATGAGAAAAAAACATAGTAAACAGAAAGAGAATTACTTGACCTCATAAGCAATCAGACATCGACTACAATGGCCCTCTTGAGAACTCATCAAGTCTGCAAAGTGATTAATCTCCACGTGAGTATTAAGGAAAGCTAATGTTCCTTGAATCTCATTCACAAAATCTGTTATAAGTGACACAGGCACAGTGTGCCAATTTGTTGCTAGTTTAACCATTTTAGATTTTGCTGGTGGTTTTTGTTAGACTTAAGCGATCTTTGTGTTGTTACGTTGGTGACTCCTAGAGGACTGATGGCTACAATGATAATACTCAAGGAGAGACTTCATGTTCCATGGTGCTTTGAGTGTTGAAAGAGACCATTTTTTTAGGAGTAGGTTCAATTGATATACCATTTTCTGTTTTACAAATGTGTAGGCTTTCAGTGTTTATAGTCTTCACCAATGTTTGCTTTCATTTACGATTATATATAATACATGTGATTGCCATACAGAAGCTTTTCAGTTTCATAAGGTCCCATTTATTAATTGTTGATATTAGAGTCTGGGCTGTTGGTGTTTTGTTCAGGAAGTTGTCTCCTGTGCCAGTGAGTTGAAGGATTTTTCCCACTTTTCTTCTAATAGATTTAGTGTTTAAGATTTTATTTTGAGGTCTCTGATTCACTTATACATGAGTTTTGTACAGTGTGATAGATATTGATCGATCTATTTGCATTTTTCTACATGTAAATAAACATCCAGTTAGACCAGCAGCATTTGTTGAAGATGCTTTATTTTTTTTCTCCATTGTATGGTTTTGGTGTCTTGTTAAATATAAAGTATCAATGTGTGGGTTTATTTCTGGACTTTCAATTCAATTCAGTTTATCAACTAGTCTGTTTCTATGCCAGTACCATGCAGTTTTTTTTTTTATTACTATTGCTTTGTAGTACATGTTGAAATCAGAGGTGGTTATACCTCAGAAGATTTTTTTATTGTATAGGATTACTTTAGCTATTCTGGGTTTTTGTTTTTCCATATGAAGTTGAGAATGGTTCTTTCAAGGTCTATAAAGAATTGTGTTGGTATTTTGATAGAAATTGTGTTGAATATGTAGATTGCTTTTGGTAAGATGGCCATATTTACTATGTTAGTCTTACTGATCCATGAGCATGGGAGATATTTCCATCTTCTGATATTCTCTTCAATTTCTTTCTTCAGAGACTTGAAGTTCTTGTCATACAGATATTTCACTTCTTTGGTTACAGTTATACCAAGATACTTTATATTACTTATGGATATTGAGCAGAGTACTGTTTTCCTAATTTCTTTCTCAGCCTGTTTGTCATTTGTATACTGGAGGGCTACCGATTTTGTTGTTGTTGTTAACTTTGTATCCAGCTACTTTGCTGAAGGTGTTTATCAGCTGTTGCTGTAAATAAAAGGGAGTGTTGGGTCTATAACGTTTAGTATTAGCCCCATAATTATCACAATGCTATTATTTAACTTTCTATCATATTTATTAAGAAGACACAGACGACTGTTAGATTTTATAATTTTTTTTTATTTACCTTGAACTGGGTAGATATTTCACATATGCTGTCTCAATAACCTCACCATCCATCTTGCAGCCCCTATCCAATGCCATCTACCTTAACCATCCTTGTCTGGGATACCTTCCATCCATAATCTTTTTTATCTATTTATCTATTTATTTATTTATCTATTTATTTATTTATTTATTTATTTGTTTGTTTTTATTTGCATCTTTTTTCTTTTTATTATTATTATTATTAATTACAATTTATTCATTTTTTATCCCCCCATAAGCCCTTCCCTCCTCCCCTCCTGATCCCACCCTACCTCCCCTTTCTTCATGCATACTCCTCCCCACGTCCACTGATAGGGGAGGTAGGTCCTCCTCTCCTTCCTTCTGATCTTAGTTTATCAGATCACATCAGGAATGGCTGCATTGTCTTCTTCTGTGGCCTGGTAAGGCTGCTCCCCCCTCAGGGGGAGGTGATCAAAGAGCAGGCCAATCAGTTTATGTCAGAGGCAGTCCCTCTTCCCATCACTATGTAAGCCACTTGGACACTAAACTGCCATGGGCTACATCTGTGCAGGGGTTCCAGGTTATCTCCATGAATAGTCCTTGGTTGGAGTATGAGTCTTTGGGAAGTTCCCTGTGTTCAAATTTTCTTATTCTGTTGCTCTCCTTGTGGAGTTCCTGTCCTCTCCAGCTCTTGCTATTTCCCACTTCTTACATAAAATTCCCATAATCTTATAAATACTTACTTATATTTTTCATCTTGGGGTTTTCTCCACCCACGCCATCCTTGGAGTCCTTCCTCCTGACCCATGTGTTTCTGTTTCCATGCTGAGCCATCCTGCTGTCCTCATTCTTCCTCTCTTCCTATCTTTCTCCCATAATTTCCTGAAAAGAAAGCCTAGGAATTGTATACACTCCTATCCCACTCTTTTCTGCCCAGGTTTAGGCCATTTAATCAACCAATCAGGAAAAATGATTGGTTTTCGCAGCAAGGATAGGTGTAGCCAGGCACTAACCTCAATTTGATTTAGCTTTGATAAGTGAAATGAAATCTATCCAGAAAATCATCCATTTCTTTTGATTTTCTAATTTTATGCAATACATGCTTTTGAAGTAAGACTTAACGATTTTTGGATTTCTATAGGGTCTGTTGTTATGTCCCCCGTTTCATTTCTGATTTTGTTAATTTGGATACTGTCTCTCTCTTTTTAGTATGTTTAGCTAGGGCTTTGTCTACTATGTATTTTCTCAAAGAGCCAGCTCTTGATTTCATTGAATATTTGTATTGTTCTCATTGTTATTTTCTTTAAGTTATTAAATTCAGCTCTATGTGTAATTATTTCCTGCTATCTCCTCCTCTTGGATGTGTTTGCTTCTTGTTGTTCTAGAGCTTTTAGGCGTGCTTTTAAATTGCTAGTATGAGACCTTTCCCATTTCTTTATGAAAGCATTTAGTGCAATGAACTTTCCACTTTTCATTTTGTCCCATAAGTTTAGGTATGTCATGCATTCCTTTTCATTGAATTCTAGTAAGCCTTTAATTTCTTTATTTATTTCTTACCTGACCCAGTGTTCATTGAGTAGGGAATTGTTCTGTTTCTGTGAATTTATAAGCTTTCTGCTGTTTCTGTTATTATTGAATTCCAGCGTTTTTTTCCATAGTAGTTTGGTAATATACAGAGGTTATTTCAATCTTCTTGTATCTGTTGAGACTTCCTTTGTGTCTGACTGTATCATCAATTTTGGAGAAGGTTCTGTGAGGTGGTGAGAAGAAAGTGTATTCTTTCTTGTTTGGGTGAAAAGTTCTGCAGATTGTATTAGATCCATTTGATACATGACATCTGTTAGTAACATTATTTCTCTGTTTAGTTTCTGTCTCAATGATCTGTCCATTGATGAGAGTGGGGTGTTGAAATCTCCCACTACTAATATGTTTGGTTCAATGTGTGGTTTAAGTTTTATTAATATTTCCTTTACAAAGGTGGGTGCCCTTGCATTTGGGGCATAGATGTTAAGAGTTGAGATGTCATCTTGGTGTAATTTATTTCTTTAATGAGTGTGAAGTGTCTGTCCATCCGCATCCTTTTTGATTAATTTTGGTTGAAAGTCTTATTTTATTTTATACTAGAATGGCTACTCCAGCTTGCTTCCTAAGTTCATTTGCTTGGAGAAACTTTTTGAGCCCTTTATGCTGAAGTAATGTCTATCTTTACTGTTGAGGTGTGTTTGTTGCATTCAGCATAATGATGGGTCCTGTTTTAACCTGTGTCTTTTTATTGAAGAGTTGAGCCAATTAGTGTTGAGAGATGTTAATGACCAGTGGATGTTGCTTCCTGTTATTTTGATGTTGGTGGTGATAGAGCATGTGTGGTGTGTGTGTTCTTTTTCCTTCCTTTGGTTTTGCTAATGTGGTGTTATTTATTTCCTGTGTCTCTTGGGTGCAATTAGCCTCCATAGTTTGGAGTTTTCCTTTTAAAATCTTCTGAATGGCTAAATTTTTGGATAGGTACCATTTAAATTTGGTTTTGTTGTGGAATATATTGTTTTCTCCCTCTATGTTGATTAAAAGTTTTTCTGGGTATAGTAGCTGGGACTGATGTCTATGGTCACTTAATGTCTGTAAGATATCTGCTCAAGCCCGTCTGGCTTTTTGAGTTTCTGGTGAAAAGTCAGATGTAATTCTCATGTAATTTAAACTGACTTGGAAGTTTTCCCCTGAGGTTTTCTTTCTTTGTTCTGTAGATTTAATGTTTTGATTATTATGTGGTAGGAGGATTTTCTGTTCTGGTCCAATCTATTTGGTCTATGTAAATCTCTCAAATGTTTATAGACATCTTTCTTTAGGTTGTGGAAGTGTTTAGTTTGTTTTTTGTTTTTGTTTTTGTTTTTTTTTCCTCTATGGTTTTGTTGAAAATATTTTCTGTTCTTTGGAGCTGGGACTCTTTTCCATCTTTTATTCCTATTATTCTTAGGTTTGGTCTTTTAATAGTGTCCCAGATTTTTTGGATGTTTTGTGACAGGAACATTTTAAATTTAACATTTCTTTGAATGATGTATCAATTTCCTCAACGTATCTTCTACACCTGAGATTCTCTCTTCCTTGTCATGTAGTCTGTTTGCAATGATTGTGTCTATAGTTCCTGTTCTCTTCCTTAGGTTTTCCATCTCGAGGATTGCCTCAGACTATGTTTTCCTTATTCCTTCTATTTTTTTTAGGTCTTGAACAGTGTCATTCATTTCCTTCTTCCTTTTGATTTTATTTTCTTGTATTTCTTTAAGAAATGTATTCAATTCTTTCACCTGTATGGTTGTATTTTACTGCATTTATTTGAGGGACTCATTTTCCTCCTTTAAGGCCTCTATCATTTTTATAACCTCAGATCTAAGATTGTTTTCTTGCCCTTCAGGTATAACAGTGTCTCCAGGGCTTGCTGTGGTACAATAGGTAGGTTTCCGATAGTTTTTTAGGGCCCTGGGTTTTTTATTGTGTTCTATTGCAGACCTCTAACCATATGGCTATATATCGTGTTAGCAGGCATGTTGGTCGTTCTGTTGGCTCTGTCCCAGGATTGTCAGGAAGATCAGGAGTCAGCATTGGAGAGGACTATGGGTTAAATATTGTTTGGCCCTTCCTTTGCCTCCTCTGGATGGCAGGCAATGTGTGTCAGAGCCTGCATATGGCTCACCTTTGCTAGCCTGTGTCCCAAGAGGGTCAGGCAAATCATGAGACAGCAACAGAGAGGGCTCTAAGCTTCATGTTCTTTCAGCCACAGGCTTCCTCAGAATGGTGGGTGATATGGGTAGGAGCCCACTCTCACCTCTCGATTCAGATACTCAACAAACCTATTTTAATGTCCAATATTAAACTATAAATATTTTATGAAATCAGATTATTTTACTTAATTCTAAAAAAATTGATATGGTTTCATTTAAATAAATCTAATGATATTAGAAAAAAATCAATTCAGACTTGAATTGGTACAAATCCTTTTTGTATTTGACAAATGACTAAAACATGCTAGATGCCTTAAATGGTTATAAATATTCACTGTCATTTAAAAAAAAAACTAGTTTTTGTGATCTTTTATCTTCCTCACTCCCTCTCTCTTTCTCCCTTTATCTCTCTCCCTCTCTCTCATTGATAAGGTTTTAAAATGTAATCATGTAATCTGAAGCAGCAGGCAATGGTATCTACCTAAGGAACTCATTTACAGGGTCCTGCCATTTGAACAGCAGGGAGTTAAGTTCCCTGAAGTGTCTCTAAGAATTTCAGGCTCAGTGAGTCAAGACTAAGTAAAACTCAGCTTCTATAAAAACAAACACATGCCAGATAATCCCTCCAAAGGCTGTTTAACCATTTGGTTTCCTGCTCCATCTCCAAGGTACTTCTAGATTATTGCAGTAAAATCTAACTGCAGCAAACTATTGTGCACGACTTTACTTGATTATTTCATGCTAAGATTGGAAAATCTAATCGGAATATCAGTGGAGAGAATGTTGTGAAATTGTGAGAAGAGAAAAATACATTTTCATAAATATACTGTTTCCCAAATTATACAATGGAACTCTTGGTGTTATTTTAACTCAATACTAGAATGTTATTAAAAGTAACAAATTACATTCTTAAGATATAAATTGATCTGTTCCATAACCTTTTACTGTATGTTTGCTTTGGACAGGGAATTTAAAAAGAAAAAAGGAAAGAAAATCATAGCCAAATCAAATTACATATAAAAGGCCACTCTATATTCAATATAGAGTGTTACGTGGAAAATGAAAATAGTTTCCACTGTGTGACTTTTTAGATCTAAAAAAAGGAAGATATATGTCCTCTCTTCCTTGGACAGATGTACTTAGAGAAAATCTCTAAAATTTACCCTCTAGGATTCAGTGCAGATGGAATGAAATAACAGAAGAAAGATGACATATTACTGCTATGCAAAAGAGTGCATATGATTAAGACAAGTGAACCTCTCTAAAGACTAAATCCACCAAAAGCTTGATCTCTCTTCTGCAGCTTATGGACTCATAAGCAAACCTTGGGCAGAGTGCAAGGAATCATATGAAAGAAGGGGGAGTTAATAAGACCTGGAGAGGACAGGAGCTCCACAAGGACCAAATATATCTGGGCACAGCAGTCTTTTATGAGACTGTTTCTCCTACCAGGTACCATGTATGGATACAACCTAGAACTCCTGCTCAGATGTAGCCCATGATAGCTCAGTCTCCAAGTGGGTACCCTAGTAAGGAAACAGGGACTATTCTGACATGAACTCAATGGTTGGATCTTTGACATCCCCCTGAGGGAGGAGCAGCCTTGCTAGGCTGCAGAGGAGGACATTGCAGCCAGTCCTGAAAATACCTGATAAGCTAGGGTCAGATGGAAGGGGAGGAGGATTTCCCCTATCAGTGGACTTGGAAAGGGACCAGGAAGAGATGAGGGAGGGAGGGTGGGATTGGGAGGGAATGAAGGAGGGGGCTATGGCTAGGATACAAAGTAAATAACCTGTGATAAATACAAAAAATAAAAATTATAAAAAATAATCAAACTTTTAAGAAGGAAGGCAATCCTTCTGTGATAACGAATTATTAGTGGACTAAACAGTTGTTGTAGTTTCTTTCTGTCTTTCTTTCTTTCTTTCTTTCTTTCTTTCTTTCTTTCTTTCTTTTTCTTTCTTTTCTTTTCTCTCTTTTCGTGTTTGCTGTGATAAAATACTCTTACCAAAACCAAACTAACAAAAGCACAATAACTTAGACGAGGAAAGTGCTTGTTTCAGTTTACACACTCACTTAGGTCCCAGTTTATGGATAAGTTGGTACAGAAACTCAAAGCAGAAGCCTGGAGGCAAAAACTGCAGCCTAGGACATTCTTGAGTGTTATTTGGTAGCTCACACTCTATTTTTGTCACTCAGCATGCTTACCTTCCTTTCTTTTACTACTTAAGGCCACCGCATAGAGAATACAGTAATCCACCCTCTCTTTGTCTTTTTACATCAATAATCAAAGAAGTCCCCCCCACACAGATATGTTCATTGGCAACCTAAACTCTCAAATTTCTCAGTCAAGACTTCAGTGAAGCACTAAAAGTGCTCATTTATTTACATTGGCACTTTGCTGTTCATTTGCATTCACGAATAGGCTTCCTAATCTGATATTTGTTATTATAATGTTACTTTATGATGAATTTCAGGTTCAATGTGTTCATTTACTTACAAATTTTATGATTTCAAAAATATTTTAATTTGTGTTTTTTCATTTTAACTTTTTCCCATATATACAACTTATTTTTACTCATTTTGTATCCTATTTTAATTTTAGTAATTTATAAATAATATGATTTTTATTATGGCATTTTTCAAACAATACGTCTTTTTCATTTTCTTTTTTTTTCCTATCCCCACCATCCTCCACATATCTCATCTGTCCCTTGATTTCCTGCTACCCTCTGTAGTCACCTTTTTTTCTTTTAATCTATGATATTTGCCTTGCTTTACCCCTAGTCAATCAATTCTGATATACCTAATTTTATACATTAAACCCACCTAACAACAATTTTTTGCTTACATATAAACATTGGGATTAACATGCTGTATCCTACTGCAAAGGTATTTATTCTAACATTTTTTTATAGTAAATAACACAGTATTCACTATAGGAAAGCAATATGATAAAATGAATTAGAATTTTTGTTTAGACTATTAATTTTATGCTTTGTTCTGAATTTAAAAACAAACTATTGCTTGACAGATAATTTGTATTTGTATACAGGCTTTGTTTTTAGACATGGAATATGTGTCTTAATAAAATTCAGATTTAAATAAACTTCTATGTGCTCATTTCTTTTGATAGCTATATTTTATGAAATTTGGTATCTGTTTTTCTATGTCACAAACTTACTGTTGTTTCTGGATTTCATTTTAATTTTAGCTGCTAAGGTTGAGAAAAATCATCAAAGTTACAATATATTTAGAAATATTCAACCAAGGTAACCTAAACATCTATCTTACTGAAATTCATATATCCATTGTGATTGGCAAACTTATCTTTCTTCATAACTAAATTAGTGAGGTGGTTTATTAAATTTGCAAAGTAGTTAAATGTGTTTTCAGAAAATGAAAATAAATGAGCATGTATAGGTGCTGTTACATTTGATTTTTTTCCCCAGTGATATATCAATTTCAAATGGGCTTGGTGCAAAGTGCTCATTGCTGCTTAGAACTAGAAGTATTCAAGCTCTTTGTTGTGGAAACAAGCAGTGGTAGCAACAAAGATCACAGAATAATCCTTGTCAAGTCAGAGCATCATGAGGGCAATACCCTTTTCTCAAAATGGCAGAGGCAGCAATGACAGTAAAACCTGGCAGGTATCAAGTAGAGTTAGTTCCCTGTTTTAAAATACATTGTCCTTGGTGTTCTGATCTTGCTGGGAAGACTTTGAGCATAATTTTAGAAGGTTTTTTTCAACTTTGTCTGTTGCACTATCAGTGCTGACTTCACATTTTCTCTGTTTCTACACAGGCACATGCTTCTTAAATTCATATTTCTCTTGTGCTGAACCATGAGTACTGGCTAATATTCATGGAAAATACTTAGAGATCCAATCCTCCTCTGTTATTTTAAAGCATGTTTTACCTTCTGCATAATTTTTCCAGTTTATGTTTTGTCTTTATATCTGTCTATATTGTTAAATTTTCAACAGTAATGAATTGTTTTTATACATCATTATTCCAACTTCATATTTACACAATTCTGAAATACATCTTAAATGTACATCAAAACAAGCACAGTTTTGTTATACTTTCAGTATTTTTATTAAGAGATTTTATAGTAATCACAGCACATTGACTGTTAAAATAGCTAATGGAGGGTTCTCTTCATTTTTCTCCTTGTTTCTTTTAATGAAAGTATTGCATAGATTAGTCAGTCTCTAGTCTTCAGCTAAGTGAACAAAGTCACAAGAACTTTATGTGGATAAACATTAAATTTTGTTTCAAGGATGAGGACTTGTTGTCATTTTGAGTAAACAAAATTTTCCATGATCTTTGGTGACCAGTGTATTTGAATCTTAAGTTCTTTCTTTCTTCTCAGACCCTAAGAATTACCCTTATTGGTCTTAATATATTTAACTTATTTCCTCTTAGTATATAACTTTTCTCAAATGTTCTTGGCACCCAACTATTACATTTTGAGCCCTTTCTAGAAACTAACCAAGGAGGTCATTAGAAGCGATCACTTTAACCCTTTTGCAAAACCTACTACTTGAGCCTCTACAAGAGGCATCATATGGTCACAGTTGCTTTGAGTACAGCCAAGATCATAGGGAAAATATCTCAATGATATGGTAGTATCATAAGGGCAGGCACTCATTCTTGAAACTATTAAAAAACAGAATAGCTGTTATCAAACTGAAAAAAGTTTAAGCAAGTTTTGAGTCTTTAACAATCAATATAAAAAATAATCCTCAAAAAATGCAATATCTGTATGTACTGTGTTTTTGAGTTTCATCTTTACAACATGTATTTACAATTTTATCTTCAATAAATTTTTATGTAACTATATATTTTCTTTATTGTCTCTTAATCATCCTTCAAAAGCTACAATACTTTTATTACTAATATCAATTATCAAAAACATTTTTTTAACCTAGTTTTTGTAATATACTTGCATTTGGAGTTACTAAAAATAAAATCAATATATAACAACAAGGCAATAACTCAAATGGAAATATTACTCATATTTTATTTTTAAAGCATGTACACTATATTACAGCATGACAATGGAAAGCAACTTTTCATATCTTGTCTTCATGTTCCAGTTTCTGTCATTTAAAAACACAACTAAATATAAGTTTATTAGTTAAGGGAAAGGAGAACATTAATTTTTATAAGACATTATGACTCTAAAAGAAAAATGGCATAATAAATTCAGAGATACTCTAAAAATTTCTGATTTAAACTTTAGCTCTTTCTGAGTTTTTGCCTTACTCTAGCCTTGTATTTTAAGATTCGATAGAGAGCCAAAATCTGAAACCATAAAAAAGCATAAAATATGGTTAAAATCTGGCTCCAACTTTAGTGTAATTATCAATATCCTTAACTTTTGATACTGAAAAGTAATTTTACTCGTGTCTATGTAATCTATCATTCTGCTTATTCTAAAATGTCCTTTATACTCTAAACCACTATTTTACTTTACTTTAAATATATATGGTAGGTTAAGATATAATTTTAAATAAAAATGTTAAGTTAGAAACAGTAACAAAAGTTGTCTGTACTGTTTCCCAAACTGACTAGGTAACCTTTTAAAAATTTATTATTTATTACAATTTATTCACTTTGTAATTTATTCAGTTGTAGCCCTCTTCCTTGACTCCTCCCAATCCCACCCTTCCTCTTCTCCTATGCCTCTCCCCTAGTCCACTGATAAGGGAGGTCCTCTTCTCCTTCTCTCAGACACTAGCTCAGCAGGTCTCAGCAGGACTGGCTGTATTATCTCCCTTTGTGGTCTGGCAAGGCTGCAACCCCAAGGGGAGTTGATCTGAGAGCCTGACACTGAGTTCATGACTAGGTAGAATTTAAACTGATTCCTTACCTTGGAGTCAGTGGGAACTCATATCAGAGTTTGTTGTCAGTTGCTCTGGGTAATACTTTGTTCCATCCAAATCTGAAAAAGACTTACTTTCTTTCCTCTTTCCTGAATACCAATCAAAATAACAGGTGATTTCTCAGTGGAATCTTTAAAGGCAAGAAAAAAAAAAATCTACCTAAAGTTCTAAAATACTGCTTTTTGCTAACCTAGAATATTTTGCTTAGCAAAATTATCTGCCAAGTTCAAGAGGAAAAAAAAAATTCCATTACAGAAACTAACTCAAATTTGTTTACTACAAACGATCCCTACAGAGAAAACTAGATGTAATTATTCAGGCTGAAAACAGAAATAAGCACAGCCAAAAAAAACAACAGTAAATAAACAAATTGAGTAATAATTACTAAAATGCAAATATGAATTAAAATACAAACAGCAAAAGCAAAGAAAAATGATGAAAAACACATACAAAACTTTAAATAATAAATCTTAATGTTCAAAACCAAGGCAATGGTTTGCTGAATGGTTTGAGAAACAAAATTCATCTTTTGTTAAATATAAGAAGTTCATTTTGAGCAAGGGGATCTAGATCCCCACCTTGCATGGTTCTTAGCTGATGCAACAGTCTCAGCAATCCCCCGCACAGAGTTTTTGACTTTGCTGTTCTCTGTGTCTGTCCTTTTGTTCCCCTTCCCTGGCCCCCTTTCTTCTTTAAGACTCCTTGACCTGGTTGAGGCATGAAGCAGATCCAGAAGCAGAAAGACACACATGGTATATAATCTCTTATAAGTGGATATTAGACATATAATAAAGGGTAAACATACTAAAATCTTTACACCTAAAGAAAGCTGAGCTCGAAGGAGGATCCTGGGTAAGATGATCAGTTTTCACTCAGAAAGGTAAATGGGGTGAACACTGGAAGAAGGAGAAAACAGGAAACAGTATCAAAGTTTTTAAAAACAGTAAATACAACATTTTAGGTGCACAGATCTGGGAAGCATACAAAGCTTCATGACGCTGATGTTTTTGGAGTTACTGTGAAACATGAATTTACATTAGATTCTCCATTTAGGTATAAGATGGAGGGGGGAGCAGCCTTACCAGGCCACAGTAGAGAACAATGCAGCCACTTTTGATGAGAACTGATAGACTAAGATCAGAAAGAAGAGGAGAACCTCCCCTATCAGTGGACTTGGGGAGTGGCATGCGTGCAGAAAGGGAAGGGAGGGTGGGATCAGCAGGGGAGGAGTGAGGGGCTTATGGGGGGATACAAAATGAATAAAGTGTAATTAATAACACATTAAAAAAAAGAATTTAAAATATTAGGATATTTTCTGGGATTTGGAAAGAGAAATAGAAAATGAAATGCCATACATGGTTACAATGAGTATATCTGAGTGGTAATTTGGTAATTTGATGCTGTTCTTTGAAATATGTGGAACAATAATAAATGTAGGTTGTTTATGAAATGAGGGTGTTTATATCATATTGTTGGCAACATCTAAAATAAAACTCTTGTTTAGATAAATCCTACTGAAATTTTGTTATAAATAGAAATAACATCTCTAGAATAATCCTGTAAAGGAGAGAAGAATCACTTCTCCATAGCACTGAATAAAAAGGAAGTAATAATAGAATATTAGAAATGGAGCATATTTTAAAAATGATTTCATGAAATGACTGCTTATATATAAGAGTTTTATATATGGGAGAGTCCTGTCTAAGCACTGATCCCTCAATAAAGTATTTTTTTAACCTCAGTATTAGCTTAAGATGAGAACAAATTAAAACCCAGAATCCTTCTAGCCCTCCTCCCTTTCCATCCAAAGACATAGTATAAACATCCCTTTATAGGATGATTCTCTTACCCACTGCCATAACAAGAACAGGAAAGCAGCATTTATCTCCATATACAGGAATCATATAGTGGGTTGGCTTCAAAAACTAAGTTTTCATAAAATAATATTTGTATTTTATTAGTTTACTTTGTATACTTATCTACATCAGCTATGGTCTATCAGTTAAATATCAGAAATCATGTACTGGAATCTTGGTGTCCACAGTAATGACACTGACTTGTGAAAAAGTGATTTTGTTAAGTGGATTGTTTAGCAATAGGTAGACATGATTCTGAGAAACTTGGCTAATATTCTGTTGACCTGATCAAGCCTGATCAAGACCGACTCAGATCTCCAAGAACATATACTCAGGAGCCATAAATGTTAGTGGTGAAAAACATAACAACTTACCCTTTTTCTCAAATGCATACTCTTTTAAATATGCCTGCTTTCCCACTGCCCTTCTGCCTTGACTACAGGCAGCATGAGTCCCTTACAAGTGACCACATTAGTAAAACTTTCGTTTTGTACAAATTGAAATATCTCAAGTAATTTGTTATATCAGTTAAAAGCAGTCAATGACATTTACTCAAGAAGCCTAAACCTCTCAGCATTTCTCTTATCATTCTCCATAAATATATTTATCTTTGTTAATATAGTACATATGACTCCAATTCTAATGACTTATTCAACATTTTGTTGAGTGTGTGCACATTCATTGAATAAAAAAAAAAAAAAAAAAAAAAAAAAAAAACACAACAAAACCAAAAAACCAAACCTGCTTGCTGTCTCTTATTTATCAACCAGTTGTCAGTTTGATTTGTGAGTTAGGAAACTTTATTTATCAGTTTTATTTGTGAGCCCTGGACACTGTTACTTAAGAGGGTAGTAAAAAGTACTTTTTCATTTACACATGGGTTTGAAGTCAGAACAAACATGGATTTAAATGCCAGACCTAATGTTTATGGGTCAGATAGCTGCGGGGTAGTAACAAAGACTCATTACACTGTTCCCTTATCTGTAAGTAGGTATTATAATAACACCTCATGAGGTTGTTGAGAGGATTAATAGAGAAAATGTTTTCAGCATAGTGGTTATTACACAGTTGGCATTTAATTAATTTTACCATTTATTATTTTACTTGAAAGCCACAAAAGCCATTCTTCTGTATCAAATGACCTGGAAAAATATTATCTTTGTAAAAAATGAGGCTAACCTCAACCAGATTGAGAAGTTAATTAATACTATGTCTTAAGAAAGAAAATTGCATCATAAAATACCCAGAATATTACTTGAAACCAATTTTAGGTGCTCAATATATTTAAATACATAAACTATTGACAACAGAGCTTTACTATCCGATGTAAAATGTTCTTTTAAATATTTTAAATATTTCAGGGTAATGATTTAGAAACTATTGGGTTGCTTACAAAATATGAAATCACCTTTGTCCCATGAAATAACTTCACATATAGCTATATCAAAACAAAAGTCTTTGAAGAGTTTAAATTGATATTCATTTTATTAATTTATTCATTGACTCTTATTGGATCAGAAAATATAAGGCATTATCACCTGGCTGAGACTTTAACTCTGATTTGTACTTACTTATTTCATATCTGAGTGCCATCTTTTCAAAGGAGAAACAGAGACCATCAAAACACAACTCACTATCTCACAGTTGTTTTGAAGCACATAGACAGTGGGAGGAAATGAATCTCATTGGTGATATCACCTAGCTACAATTGTCCATGGAGCTTGTCTTAGTTAGGGTTTTTATTGATCTGAAGCAACATCATGGCCATGACATCTTTCTTGTTTATTTTTCTTTTTATGGGGGGCAGATTTTTGAGACAGTGTTTTTCTGTCCAGCCTGGGCTGTCCTAGAGTCACTTACTTTGTAGAGCAGGTAGACCAGGCTGGCCATGAACTCACAAAGATCTGCATGCCTCTGCCTCCCTGAGTACTGGGATTACAGGCATAGACCACCACATCTGACAAACATGACAACTCTTATAAAAAAGTATATTTAAGTGGGGCTAGCTTGAAGTTCAAAGGTTTAATTCATGTGGTCACAGTGGGAAATATAGGGGCATGGAGGCAAACATGGTACCAGAGAGGTAGCTAAGAGTTTTACCCCTGAATACACAGTCAGCAGAAAAGAGAGAGTGACTCTGGATCAGGCTTGAGTATCTAAGACCTCCAGTGACTAATTTCTTGCATCATAGCCAACCTTCTCCAAAATGGCCGTACTTTTTAATAGTGCCACTTCCTTTAGACTGTATCAACCAAAGACCATATAAGAGAGGACCTAGAACCTCTGCTCAGATGTAGCCCATAGACAGCTCAGTCTCCATGTATTCCCTAGTAAGAGGAGAAAAGACAGTCACTAA
The DNA here is from genome assembly GCF_907164565.1 of Psammomys obesus. NCBI lineage: Eukaryota > Metazoa > Chordata > Mammalia > Rodentia > Muridae > Psammomys > Psammomys obesus. Next base: position 139,153 of record NW_026596095.1, on the reverse strand, counting down.
CATGAACTCCGTTTCCTGCTCCTTGTTCACTTCTCCCTGGTGGGGTGACATAGCCAGCCCACAAAGGAAGAGGATCCAGGCCTGAAAGGCTAGGGTCAGTTAGTAGAGGAGGAGGACTTCCTTATCAGTGGAATAGGGAAAAAGGATAGGGGAGAAAGAGGGATGGAGAGTGAGGCTGGGAGGAAACTTGGGAGGGGGTTACAACTGGGATACAAAGTGAATAAACTGTAAATAATAAATAAATAAGTAAATAAATAAATAAATAAATAGATAAATAGATAGATAAATAAAATAAATAAGTAAGTAAATAAATAAATTAATGAAATGAAACTTAGTGCCACTTCCTGTGAGCCTCTGGAGCTATTTTCATTCAAACCGCTACAGAGCTGAAGTGTCTTTTAATACCCTATTATGTGAAACTCTCCTTTAAGCCACTTAAAATGTTTCATTTTAAAAGAACCCAAAATAATAAATACTTTATAACAGCAGTATGGGTATTAAAACTTAATAATATATTATTAATATTTTGTGAGGAAAAATCTCATTTAAAGGATAACAGCTCATATATGAAACCTAATGATTTTAAGTTATGATTGTTATGGGCAAACATAACTCAGATTTATAGGCTATTTCAAATTTTAAAGGAAAAAATATTCTCCATGTTACACAAATTTGGTAAATATAGTGTAAAGAGAGGGAAGAATTTTGACAAAGTGATTTTGAAGTTATTAATACTCTAAGATCCAAAATATATTTAATACAGTGCCCTACTCAGACTTGATCAAAGATCAGTTATGAATGAAGGACTCAGAGAATACAAATTGTATGAGAGCACTGAATACAGAATCACATTACAAGTGAACCTAGAATATTATGGATTCAAAAGAATGGATAATGCATTTTTGTTTGTCTCTTAGGCCTTGTTCTAAGCCTATAAGGTTACTTTGGTAACTGTACCAGTTTCATTCTAGATGAAGGTATAAAATACAGCAGTGCTGAAGAAAAGCTTGTTACACACATTGTTATTAATTAGACTATTATTATTTATGAGACAAAAGAGAAACAAACATGTAGAAAGTTTCAAAAAAATTAGCAAGCTTTCCTCATGAAAAATAAACTTACTTTGTCTGAAAAAAAAAGCCTTCATTTTGTATATTTTCAATAAAAAAACTTAAATTATTTTCATAAATATTCAGGGAGATAATGAAGAATAAACCAAAAATATCTAAATGGACCTTCTCTCCCTCTTTTGTATGGATAATAATGTGGGTTTTTTTTTTCTTATGGATGGTAATCTGCTTAAATTTATTAAGAAACAAATAGTAAAAGGGTAAAAGTATTACATAGGAAATATACAGCACTGGAAGATACATATTGAGAAATGTCTGAGTGGAATTTTACAGACTCAGTTATGAGAAAAGTAGAGACTTCTAAAATGTTGAGCATGGCTATTAAATTTGACTTCTGAGTAACTGATAGAACAATGTGGACAGTGGGACAGAAAACGCTATGCTAACACACGTGCAATCACACAATCACATACATATAAATATGTATATATATATACATGTAAACAAACAGATCTACATGGACACACATAAACACATGCACAAATATGTGCAGATAAAACACAGGTGCACCTAAAACATATACATATACATGCACAAATGCAGACACATGCACATACATGCAAGCATTAAAACGCACATGTAAGTACACCTGGACTTGAAGTAAGAAAAGAATGTCAGATATCTAGAGAATATGAAATCAATTTAAACTCTCATTGTTAATCTTACAGTAAAAATGTAACAGACTGATTTAACCCTACATGTAAAAGTAGAGAAATATATGAAAGTATTTTGTTATTCACTTTAAATCCTTGTTTTAGACCCATTCCTCCTTCCATCCCAGTCCCATATTTCCTTCCTCCCCCTTCCCTTTTCCTCAGAAAATGGGAGGTACCTTTCCTATTTACCCCAGCTTCTGAAGTTGCATCTGGACTGAGCTTGTCCATTTCACTGTGGCCTGGCAAGGCAGACTGGCCAGAGGGAAGTGACAAGTGAGTTTGTGTCCAATGCGGTCGCTACTTTCCCTTACTAGAGGACATACATAAATCCTAAGCTGTCCATCTGCTACATTTTGTAGGGGGCCTACTTCCAGTTCATGCGTTATCCTTGATTGATGTTTCAGTTTCAGCAAGCTCCTCTGGGCCCTGGTTAGTTGGCTCTTCTTGTGGAGCTCCTGTCACCTTTAAGTCCTTTACCCTTTCCTCCCACTTTTCCTCAAGACTCCCTATGTATTTCCAACGTTTGGCTGGGAATCTCAGACTCTATTTTGAGGTCCTGCTGGGAAGAGACTCTCAAAGGACAAGTCTGACAGGCTCCTGTCTTCAAGCTTAGCAGAGTATCTATTATAGTGCCGGGGATTCAGATATTGATTTGGCATTCCCTCATTCTCTGCTCTATCTGCACTATCTTTATCCCTGCACTCTTGTAGGCAGGGTAAATTTTGGGTCGATGTTTTTGTGGGTGGATTGATGGGCCCCTTACTCTACCAGGAGACTAGTACAGCTATAGGGTTTCCTCTTCAATCTCTACGGCCTCTGCTACTAAGAGTTTCTGCTTACCTACCCCTCATATCCTTCCAGGAGCCAACCCTGACTTAGGTTTTCAGATTGTCACAGAGATAACTCCACCCTCAGTTTCTCTTTTCCCTACAGGACTTCTGTTCTCTCACCCTTGCTCTCCACAGGTCTGTTCTCTACTCTCTTAATTCCCTGCGTCCCCTCTTCTACCATGTTACTTCTCTTCAGCCACTATCTCTTTCTCTATTCTATCTCTGCTTCCAAGTAAGATTTATGCACTCTCCCTTGGATTTTCCTTGTTACTTATCTTCCTGGGTTTGTGCCTCATAGTATGCTTATCCTGTAATATGTAGCTAAAATCTACTTATAAGTGAACAGATGAAAGTTTTAAAAGTTCAATTTAACTACAAGAAAGGGAATAAAGAACAACATAAAGAAAGAAAAATAAAGCATTCAAGGAAACAAGGTCATGGCCACCTATAGGAGGTAGGAATGGAGAAAATGTTTTCATGGCTATTGATGTTCCAAAGTTACTCAATGCTGAGCTGAACAAATCAGAATACAAAAACATAAGGGATCCTTATATTTATATAACAATATTATATAATTTACCAGAAGCATTCCATTTCAAATTTAGTACACAAAATATATAGTCTCAGGCACTAGATCTGTGAGATCTATATTCAAACAGTCTACCTTGGTGAGTGAGGTAGAAAGTTCTAGAGAGAATGCAATAGTTTTTCAGTGAACCCTAAACTGTCCTTGATCCTAGGTATAGACTTATGTGATGCCAACATAATTAATATGCTTCCAAGAATTTAGGTATCACACAGTTGTCCTCTGAAGATAACTAATAGACATTTATGTCATCATAAAACACCACTGCAAGAGAACAAACCCTTGTGATTGGCAATTGCAACACCATCAATTTCTGAATTTTGTCAGAAATTAATTTGAGTAACACCCATTCAGGTTAGTATTCAAAAATGTTTCACTGTTCAGCTGCAAGGGGGTTGGATCCTGATATCCTGCAGCTGTTCATTTCCAAATCCATGCCCGCATTCAAACCAAGGTCACATTCTCTTTAGGGAGGCCCTGAGCCAATGACAAAGAATTTGGTACAGTCTAGGATGTTTTATTGTCAATGACAAAGCTACAGTCGGTACCAGGACCTAACCATGTCTGTGGAACACTGAATTCCTCCATTTGAATATATTGGTTCTGGAACTTCAACATGGCTGATGGCTCCTTTGGTTACCAGGCCCTCACTGTCTTTATTTTACTGTTTATGTAATGTCAGCATCGTTTTACTCTTTGTTTCCTAGTGAATACAACAATACTTAAGGATCTTAGGGAGAAGATTAAAGAAGTGGCAGGGAAAGTAGTGAGTTTAAAAGACGTGAGAGTGGGTATTAACTGTGCATAGATAATTTATAATAAATATGATTTCTTTACCTATTAACACCCTCTGATGGTGGCTTGATGCCATTGTGGAAACTACAATTCTTTAAAATAATCAAAACTGTTATATGGTGGTAGCACCACAGTAGAATTCACTCTTTTAGTTCAATGTTTTTTTTTGTTTTGTTTTTTTTTTCAGTATTTTGTAATTGAGACTTTTTGGTAGCCATAATTGTATATGAAATGGGATTGAGTTTTCTTGATTATTTTATACAAGCTTTATAATTTATTGATCCTCTTAAAAAAGGAAAATAAGGTAGATAACAGATTTAGTTTCTGGACAATTGATGAAGTAAATTATTTTATGATCATTTTGGCAGTTATTGAAACAATAAATCAGGACTTTCAGAATTCAAGAGGTCAATGGGTCCAAATGAACAAAGTAAGGGTGACCTTGCAAAAGATAAATATCTGTTTCTGTTAAAAGTAACTTAAATTCTCCTCAGAAAAAGTTTTTAGGTAGCATATTTAAATGTAAAAAAGATAACCCTCATTATTCAAAAAATAATTATACTATTATATCAAAATAGTACTATCCAATTTTTACTTAATATTTACTGGACTTGAATGTTTTATTATATATAAATTAATGAAATGAATTTATTATCTTTTTTTGCTTTTTATAATAATATTTATAGTTGCTGATATTTGGGTAAATTGCCAACATCCCAGGGAGAAATTTGCCACATGAGAAACATGTTCACATGGAGAAACTGAAATTGAATAAGGAGACATAACCTACCCCACTAGCAATGCCAAAAAAAGTTGCCAGGAAACATAAATTTTGTTTTTCTTTCTTGTTTCTTTTTTTTTTTTAAGGTAGATTAGTGCTTTTCACGTTTAAGGAGGAGTTTTAAAACTTAATACTAATTTTGTTCATCTTTTATGTCTTGCATGTTTTATTTTGTTTTACAAAAAAAGGCATCTTTATTCTATATCTGATGGTTATTCTGAAAATTACTCTTTTGTTAGTCCCATAAATTAAAATTATTGGTATGACTAACTTTATCAGTTTAAGGCCTAAGAGCTTTTAATCTTTACTACTGGCTTTACTTACGTTAAGACATTTACAAAATGTCATAGAATTAACATTTTTAATTCTTTATTAATTATGTTATTCACTTTTTATCCCCCCCTGTGGTTCCCTCTCTCCTCCCTTCCCAATCCCAACATTCTTCCACCTTCTGCATGCATGTCCTTCCCAAAGTCCACTGATAGGGGAGGTCTTTTTTTCCTTCCTTCTGATCCTAGTCAATTAGGTTCATCAGGAGTGGCTGCATTGTCTTCTTCTGTGGCCTGGTAATGCTGCTTCCCCCTCAGGGGGAGGTAATTAAAGAGCAGGCCAATCAGTTCATGTCAGAGACAGTCCCTGTTCCTATTACAATGGAATCCACTTGGATACTGAACTGCCATGGGCTAAATCTGTGCAGGGGTCTTAGGTTATCTCCATGAATAGTATTTGGTTAGAGTATCATGTCAGGAAAGACCCCTGTGCTTAGATATTTTGGTTCTGTTGCTCTTGTTGTGAAGTTCCTGTCCTCTCAAGATCTTAGTGTTTCCCACTTCTTTCATAAGATTCCTGAACTCTGCCCAAAGGTTGCCCATAAGTCTCAGCATCTGCATGGATAGTCTGCAGGGCAGAGCCTTTCAGAGGTCCTCTGTGTCAGGCTCCTGACTTGTTCCCTCTTTTCTCCTTTTCCTGATGTTCATTCTCTTTGCCTTTCTGGATAAAGATTGAGCATTTTAGCAAGAGTCCTCCCTCTTGATTAGTTTCTTTAGGTCTACAGATTTTAGTAGGTTTATCCTATTTTATATGTCTATGGAAAGCAATCTGGTGCTTCCTCAGACAACTAGGAATAGCGCTTCCTCAAGATTCAGCCATACCACTCCTAGGCATATATCCAAAAGTGGCTCAAGTTCACAATAAGGACATTTGCTCAACCAGATTTGTAGCAGCCTTATTTGTAATAGCCAGAAGCTGGAAACAGCCCAGATGCCCCTCAGTGGAGGAATGGATACAGAAATTGTGGTATAACTACACAATGGAATATTACTCAGCAATAAAAAACAAGGAAATCATGAAATTTGCAGGTAAATGGTGGGATCTGGAAAAGTTCATCTTGAGTGAGCTGTCCCAGAAGCAGAAAGACACAAATAGTATGTACTCACTCATATAGACATATAACATACAATTGACTTAATGTGGTACTTTTTGCCTTTAGCCCAACACTTCCCCTGTAAGGTCAGAGGTACAAGCAGAGGCTATCAGTTCTTTGTGAGTTCAAGGACAGCTTGGTTTACATAGTGAGACCCTACCTAAATGAGAGAGAGAAACTGTGTGTGTGTGTGTGTGTGTGTGTGTGTGAATAGTCAGAGAGTTAAAGAGAGACAGAAAGAAATACAGCCAGAAAAAAAAAGAAAGAAAGAGAAATCAGAGAGGGCATGGTGGCAAATGCCTGTGACCGCAGCACTCAGGGAGGCAGTGACAGGCAGATATCTGTGAGTTCAGGGACAGCCTGGTCTACAAAGTGAGTCTAAGACATCCAAGGCTACACAGAAACCTGTCTTGAAAAAAAAAAAAAAAAGAGAGAGGGAGAAAGGCAGGGAGGGGGGAAGTGAAAGGGAGAAAACAAAACAGTTGGAAGAAATTTAAAAAAATTTTTGTGCAGACATCATCTACACCAAAAAGTTGCAGGAACATATAATCAATAAGGCCAAAATCAGTACAATCTACTGCATAATAAATAGATTTTAATAGTGAAAGAGTACCATCTAGAGTGTAAGTCTACTATATTCCTTCAGTGTTCAGAGCACATTTCATCACCTTCACTATTCGGCAAAACATTGATAGGGTCTTCTTAATAATGACACTAGCTAATAAATTCTAGAAGATTACTTGCATATATTATCTTATTTTCAGCAAATATAAACCATACATGTATACCGTATGCACAGGAAAACAAAACTAAATATTTAGTTGCATATACGTGGACAGAAATAGTTTTTTTTTAACATTTCATGGAATTCTGTTCATTTAGATAACAGTTGAGAGTATAATAATACTTTTTCAGTTTCTTTAAAAAAAATCTTCCGTAGAAAGATAGTCTTTCGTAGAAAGATAATCTAAGTGATAAAAACAACACTGAATCTGCCTACATGGAAAGCAGCTTGTCAGAGAATGCTGGATGGAACTGGGAAAGCTTAAAAAACCAGAACTGCTACCATGGCATTTTATTTGCTACAATGAAATATTATTCCAAATCCTCTGACAAATCTTTCCCCAGAAGCAATAAAGCCAGTATAATTGTGTGATAGGGACTTAAACTAGGATGTTTTGGCACTAATGTTCAACTAAACATTCTATGGCCACGAGAATAAAACATGTAGAACTTTGAAATGAAGGACCACGGCTTGATCTTTACCAGTGAGGGAGAAAGACACCTCCATCAAGAAATAATCTGTTGATGAAAGCTGATGTGTTTATCTTCTTTAGGTGTACACATTTTCGTATGTTTATCCTATCTTATGGTTCTAGTATCCACTTATAAGTGAGTATACACTGTGTGCATCTTTCTGCTTCTGGGATACCTCACTCAAGGTGATCTTTTCTAGACCCCATCATTTGCCTGCAAAAATTTCATGATTTCCTTGTTTTTAATTGCTGAGTAGTATTCCATTGTGTAAATGTATCACAGTTTCTGTATACATTCTTCAGTTGAGGGATATCTGGGAGGAGGTTCCCGGTTAAGATGATCAATCCTAACTTAGAAAGACAAATGGGATGGACATTAGAAATAGGAGAAAACAAGAAACATGACAGGAGCCCATTATAGATGGCCTCTGAAAGACTATCTAGCAGTGTATCAGAGCAGATGTTGAGACTCAAAATTAAACCAAGGGCAGAGTGCAGGAAATCATATGAAAGAAGGGGAAGTTAGTAATATCTGGAGAAGACGGGAGTGCCACAAGGACCAAATATATCTGGGCACAGTGGTTTTTTCTGAGACTGATACTCCAACCAAGGACCATGCATGGATATAACCTAGAACCCCTGCGCAGATGTAGCCCATGACAGCTCAGCATCCAAGTGTCTTTCCCTAGTAAGGGGAACAGGGACTGTCTCTGACATGAACCCAGTGGTGGGCTGTTTGACCTCTCCCCCCAAAAGGGAGGAACAGACTTACCAGGCCACAGAGGAGGACAATGCAGCCAGTCCTGATAAGACATGATAAAATAGGGTCAGATGAAAAGGGAGGAGGTCCTCCCCTATCAGTGGACTTGGAGAGGGGCAGGGAGAAGATGAGGGAAAGAGGGTGGGATTGGGAGTTAATGAAGGAGGGGGCTACAGTTGGGATACAAAACAAATGACCTGTAATTAATATAAAAAATAAAAATTATAAAAAATCTTTGTGCATAAAAAGTTTTAGTGTGAGTAAAGAAAACACAAATTCTAGGATATATAAGGGCACCTAAAACATATCATGAAAATTAAAATTGGATGGGAGCTGGATGAATGAAATGATATTTCTGAACTGATAAATATGATTACTGAATACAAATAAATACAAAACATGTTAGAGAATAAAGCATCTTACAAAGTGTAAAAATATACTCAATTAGTAAAGGACTTTATTTTATCATCACTTTAGACTTCATGCTTCAGCCAATATTTACCTTGAAAATGATAAAATATAATGCTAGAAGTTTTCTCTCCTGTTCTTACAGGATAGTAGGTACATATCCCAGCAAACAGAAGTAAGCACTGCACAGCTATAACTTTGTTTAAAAGAGTAAAGGTAACTTTGAACACTGAATCAAAGGCAGCTCACAAATTTATAATGAATGAGGGAAGCATACATTAGATTCAATTACATCTGTAATTATGTTTGATAAAAAACAAAAAAGGTCAAACATTATAAAAGAGAGAGTGATAGCATTCATGAAGAAAAATAAAAGGAGGCCAAAAGTACTCAAAACAAATTATTATCTTAAGTTTAATTTTTTTAGGTAAAAAATTTGTTTATATTTACTGAAAACACTGCTGAAGAGCAAGGATAGTCACCAGTATTGCTGGAGCTCTCTATTGGTAAAACTTGTTAAAAATGGAAACAACACTGGGCAAATCAAAACAAGATACAGAAGAGAAAATGTTTTGAAGCAAGTCTTTGAACATGAATCTTCATGGAAAATAGTCTGTGGTTAACCTAACAGTGAGAATCTACTAAGTTGAAAATATTCACATACAAAGCCAGAAGTTTGAGATAGGCACTCTGCTGTTAAGTGAAACACACTGTGTAACTCAACACAAATAAAACTCCTGGAGGAGGGACTTCCTCTGGCATGAACTCAGTGGCATGCTCTCTGATCACGTCCCCCTGTGGGGGAGGCCACAGAGAAAGACAATGCAACCAGCTCTGATGAGAACTGACAGGCTTGCGTCAAATAGGAGAGGAGGAACTCTCCGCTATTAGTGGACTAAGGAAGGGGCATAAGGGGTGAAGAAGGAGGAAGGGTGGGATCGGGAGGAGATGTGGTAGGAGGCCGCAGCCTGGATACAAATTGAATACATTGTAATAAATGAAAATAATAGAAAGTAGAAAAAATACTGTAAAATTCATGATCATGTAAACCAACCAACCAACCAGCCAACAAACAGTAGATGGTGTTCTGCAACACTAGGGCCATATAAATAGCCACAGCTTCCCTTTTCTTCTGCAATACAAAGATGCCCCATTTAGTAAACCCTTGTGTGAATAAAGGAAAAGTGACATGAATCATAACTTAATGTCAGATCTCATTCTGATAATTATTCTCATTTCATATATGACAAATGATTTTATTTGCTAGGAATCAACTTTATTCCCCAATGTTTAAAAATTATAAGTTTCTTCAGATATTCACAAATAGCTAAGAGTCTCATGAATTTGGTTATAGTTGTCAAACTGTGCTTACATAATAACATGTATAGTTATTATATGCCATTGTTGATATATATTTTTGTGCCTTTTTTATTTTAAGTATATAAAATGTAGGCCTAGTGAACTCTAAGCATCTAATACATTCTTTTCACTATAATGCAAGAACTTGACCTTTTCTTGATCCAATGGTCCCTTGAGGCAATCCATAACTCCTTTGAAAAGAACATAAATAAAAAAGAAACTGAGGAGATAGGATTGGTATAAGAAAAAGCAGAATAAATAGATAGAAGACATGCTCTGATTGGTTGAAAATCTGCAAATACCAAATGAAATGTTTCACCTTAAATGTTTCTTTAAATTCATATTCATTTTTTGAATTATTTTGTATTATTATACAGGCTATCATTTTCTCCCAAAATTATGTCAAGATTAAATGACAAGCCTAGCAATGGGGTTCAACAGGTAAAAGTATTTTCCATGCAAGACTGACACACGTTTTTAATCCCCAAGACCCAAATAAAAGTGGTAAGAAAAAAACTAACTTTGCAAAACTGTTTTGTCACCTCCTGACCTGGCACTGGTTAGCACTCATAAGCACATGAATATATACATGTACACATACAGACATTCATATTGATAGCAAGTAATGTTTTTAAAAACTAGGACTGTGCAGCACTTTCACATGTGTATGTCATGCTTTTCTATTTGAAGAACTACAACCAATAATCACATTTTTTTTTTTTGTAAAGGCAACACTAAGTTAAACAGCACAACTTCCTCTCAATGCCAGGATGTTTGTATTTAATTGTAAACTAGGCTTATATCAAGCAGTGGTTTTGTTTGTTTGTATGTGTACCTGAAAACAGATCAGCCTTATTGGATTTCTTTCCGCACTTCAAGAACTCAAGTGCAGGAGTAATTATAGAGAAAAATAAGAGAGAAAGGAAGAGAGAGCTCCTTCAATTCTCATGGGGTTTCAATGTACACTTCAAAGAAAATATTTACCACAAGCATAAGAACAAAAGAATTTGTAATCATATGTTGGACAGTGAAGGAAACCACAAGGACAGCAACAGATCCAAAAAGTCTGAGCACAGGGGTCTTTTCTGAGACTGATACTCGAGCCAAGGACCACTCATGGAGATGGCCTGGAACCCCTGCACAGAGATAGCCGATGGCAGTTCAGTATCCAAGTGGGTTCCATAGTATTGGGGACAGGAACTGTCTCTGACATGAACTGATTGTCCTGCTCTTTGATCACCTCCCCCTGAGGCGGGAGCAGCCTTACCAGGCCACAGAAGATGACAATGCAGCCACTCCTTATGAGAACTGATAGACTAAGATCAGAGGGAAGGGGAGGAGGTCCTCCCTTTTACTGGGAGAGGGACAAGGGTGGGAAAGATGGAGGGTGAGATTAGGAGGAGAGGACGGAGGAAGGAACAGGGGGGATACAAAGTGAATACAAACTGTAATTAATAAAAATAAAAATAAATAAATACAAAAGAATTAAGAGTACAGATTGACATCAGGGCAAATGGATTATACCATACACTTATTTATACATTAATGTGAAAACTAAGTGTTACAACATATTACTTTTCTTATTGCTCATGACCTAAATTCCAAATATTAATAAA
>NW_026596095.1:0-127543 GCF_907164565.1 Psammomys obesus | reverse complement strand
ATCAAAGGCTCTGCTAAAATACGATTGAAGGGTATAGTTCCATGAGTTAATAATATGAACTATTTACCATGTAAATATGTGACATTATGCTTATGAACTATAAATCTACATGGTATCCACATTTGGATTAGGAACATGAAGGCACGTAGTGGAGGAATTCTAACTCATAAGAACCTTCAGGAAAAACACTTGTCTATGTTTATCAGAATCTAGAGAACATAATCCCGGTATGCAGAGGTTTGAAAAAGGAAATTACCCCTTGTCTTATCACCAACAGTTATTTAATAGCAAGTTACAGTAGATGCATTATTGGTATTACCAATCTAAATAAATTACACAGGATTAATAAACAAGAAGAAAAACTCCACAACCATACTGTTATTTAATAGTCATGTTTTATGAAAAAGAGAATTTAACATAAAACCTCATTGATTTTAATTTACTCTTAGTTGTCACTCTCTTTGGCTTAACATAACCTAATGTCTTTGCATACTTTATCTCAAGAACATTACAAATGACTAAGGTGAAAAAAACATTGAGGCCATGTATATATTTGAGGGTCTTGAAGTTTTAAAACAAAGGCAACATTAATTTAAATGGTGACATCAAATTCATAAATGATGAGGAAATACCTAAGACAAATGTGTTACATGTAGTGATATCAGTTACCATTGTGTTTTGTAATGAAACTGAAAAGTTAGATTCTCTTAGTATATCTTTCTTGCCGGAGTCTGCTGGCAGAGTTGAACAGTTCCTGAGTAGAGAGTGGGGATTGAAAGAATAAAGAAAAACAACAACAACAAAAGAATAGCACTTCACAGGAGATAAGTTTGAGAGGGCTGACAGTAGAAAATTTCTCACCACATTTAGTCCACAATTCTTTTTTATACTCATAGCAAAGCACCCCTTGATTAGTTTCTTTAGGTCTAGAGATTTTAGTAGGTTTATCCTATTTTATATGTCTATGGAAAGCAATCTGGTGCTTCCTCAGACAACTAGGAATAGCGCTTCCTCAAGATTCAGCCATACCACTCCTAGGCATATACCCAAAAGTGGCTCAAGTTCACAATAAGGACATTTGCTCAACCAGGTCTGTAGCAGCCTTATTTTTAATAGCCAGAAGCTGGAAACAGCCCAGATGCCCCTCAACTGAAGAATGGATGCAGAAACTGTGGTACATCTTTACAATGGAGTATTACTCAGCAATGAAAAATAAGGAAATCATGAAATTTGCAGGTAAATGGTGGGACCTGGAAAGGATCATCCTGAGTGAGTTGTCCCAGAAGCAAAAAGACACGCATGGTATATACTCACTCATATAAACATACAACATAGAATAAACCCACTAAAATCTGTACATCTAAACAAACTAAGCAAAAGAGAGGACCCTAACTAAAATGTTCAATCCCCATCCTGAAAGGCAAAGAGGATGGACATCAGAAGAAAAAGAAAACAGGAAACAACCTAGGAACCTGCTACAGAGGGCCTCTGAAAGCCTCTGCAGTATAGACTGTCAAAGCAGATGCTGAGCCTGATGGCCAACTGATGGGCAGAGTGAATGGAATTTTATGTAAGAAGTGGGAAATAGTAAGAGCTGGAGGGGACGGGAACTCCACAAAGAGAGCAACAGAACAAGATAATTTGAACACAGGGAACTTCCCAAAGACTCATACTCCAACCAAGGACTATTCATGGAGATAACCTAGAACCCCTGCACAGATGTAGCCCATGGCAGTTCAGTGTCCAAGTGGGTTACATAGTAATGGGAAGAGGGACTTCCTCTGACATAATCTGATTGGCCTGCTCGTTGATCACCTCCCCCTGAGGGGGGAGCAGCCTTACCAGGCCACAGTAAAGGACAATGCAGCCACTTTTGATGAGAACTGATAGACTAAGATCAGAAAGGAGAGGAGAACCTCCCCTATCAGTGGACTTGGGGAGTGGCATGCATGCAGAAAGGGGAGGGAGTGTGGGATTGGGAGGGGAGGAGGGAGGGACTTATGGGGGGATACAAAGTGAATAAAGTGTAATTAATAAAAAATTAAAAAAATAAAGTTGCTACTAAAATGGTTGAACAAATGCCTTTGTTTTATACTTGAATATATTTAGTATATATACTTAGGAGTGTTATAGCTGGATTATGAGGAAGCACTATTCCTAATTGTCTTAGAAAGTGTCAGATTGATTTCCAAAGTGGTTGTACAAGTTTGCATTCCCACCAGCAATAGAGGAGGGTTCCCCTTTCTCCACATCCTCTCTAGCATGTATTGTCACTTGAGTTTTTGATCTTAGCCATTCTGATGGGTATAAGGTGAAATCTCGGGGTCATTTTTATTTGAATTTTCCTGAGTGAGGTATCCCAGAAGCAGAAAGACACACACTGTATATACTCACTTATAAGTGGATATTAGACATGTAATATATGATAAACATAATAAACTCTATACACCTAAAGAAGCTAAGTCAGAAGTAGGACCCTTGGTAAGATTATCAATCCTCACTCAGAAAGACAAAAGGGATGAACACTGGAAGAAGCCAAAAACAGGAAACAGGACAAGAGCCTACCTCAGAAGGCCTCTGAAAGACTCTACCCAGCAGTGTATCAAAGCAGATGCTAAGACACACAACCAAACTTTGGACAGAGTGCAGGGAACCTTATGAAAGAAGGGGGAGATAGAAAGACTTGGACAGGACAGGAGCTCCTCAAGGAGAGCAACAAAACAAAAACTATAGGCACAGGGGTCCTTTCTGAGACTAATACTCCAACCGAGGACCATTCATGGATATAAACTAGAACCCCTGCTCAGATTTAACTCATAGCAGGTCAGTATCCAAGTGGGTTCCTTAGTAAGGTGAATAGGGACTGTCTCTGACATGAACTCAGTGGCTGGCTCTTTAGTCACCTCCCGCTGAGGGGGGAACAACCTTGCTGATCCACAGAGGAGAGCATTGCAGCCAGTCCTCATGAGAGTAGGGTCAGATGGAGGGGAGGTACTCCTTCTCTATCAGTGGACTTGGAGGGGAGCTTGGAGAGGATGAGGGAGAAATTGTGGGACTGGGAGGGAATGAGGGAGGAAGCCACAAAGTGAATAAACTGTAATTAATTTTAAAAATAAAAATTGTGATTAAACAGTTATGTTTTTTTTTCCCTATGATAACTTCATGAAACCAAGTGAACAAAAAGTCCAGCATGGAAAGTGGAATGGTTGCTATTGCCCAACATGATGTTGAGGAGTTACATATACTTCCTGCTTTGGGGGGAATGAAAAGTCAATTTTACTTATATATGTGGCGTCTAGTAGATTTTCTATGTACCTGTGAAAGTCTGTCTATGTGCTGAATATAAGAAACAGGAATGCACTCAGTAGGTTATAGAAAAATTTATATAAATACAAAAAGTATATAAAATTGGGAAAGAAAACTGATGGACAGAAAATATATGGACAGAATTGAAAGCATTGGGGTAGATATAATATAAAAAGTCTGTATATGATTCTGAAAGAATAAATAAAATATATGCTTAAATAAAGCAAACTAAAATATAAAACATTAAAGACTTTGAAAATGCCATGCTAAATTTAAGCCTTAGTATATCATTTACTGACATTATTTGTGTTTCTGAAAGCCTATAAAATTTCAAAAAGAGGGTCAGCTTATTTTATGCAAGCATTGTTGATACTCTCCTTTGTGATGCTTTCCTCGGGCTTGGAAAAACAGTTGCTCTGAGTTAGCGAAGATAAACTGATGTGAACTTATTGATTGTATGTCAAAATGTTAAGAAAAAGAAAAGTCATTTTTGAATGTCAAGTAGTCTTTTGTTTCTCTATGTTGAGATTCATGTCTCTATTCTTTTTCTGTATTTCATGTCTGCCTGTTCTTTCAACCCTCTTGGAGTAAAGCCAGGCACTGCAGCCTACCGTGTGAATATGCTGGCTATATTCCCGTTTGATCTTCTTCCCTTGATGTGTCAGTTTCTTTGTGGGCTGCCTACTTGTCAGACCATTTTTATTCTTCAAAACTTTATACATAATTTTTAAATAAGCTCTGAAGATATCAGGATGCTTGATGAAATTTTTTTACCAGCTAACCACACTCAAAAAACATACACACTGTCATTTATAAGTAAACATCATAGAAGAAAAACAAATGTTTACTGTACCACAACAAATTATGTGAAAATATTCAGATTACAAGTTAAAGAAAATTGTCTGTGTTTCTTTTTTAGATTAATGAGAGAAGTAGATTTAAAAGCCTGTGCAAAAGCATATAATTCTTATAGAAATAGATTATGTATTTCATTTCTCTAAAATGTAACTGACTCAACACATGCTATTTAATGTTTATTAAATTATGAAATAAAAATCTAAAGTCAAATTCTGACAGTTATATGGTCAAATTATTTTTCAGGTTTTTATAAAGTGCACAACTTTTTCTTGTTTATCTTTTTTCCCAATAAAAGAAAGATACTCTGTAATCAGATTTTTGCAAAATTTGACATTTGTAAGGACAGAGGATGAACTTTAGCTCAAAGTTTCACACAGCCTCAAGTCAGAGGCATGGAGTAATTATAAAGAAATGTAACACCTTCTGCATCTCGGAGCATAAATCATTCTCTGCAAAGTCTTGGTAAGTTATAGTGAAATTATACTAATCAATGAAAATAAATACATTCAAAATGTGTATTCAGAACATTATTGATAATGTTACTCTTGAGGAAAAAAATATATGTGAAGACAAGGACATTTTAGAAGTAAAAAACTTCAAGTGAGAGCAGAATAATCCATCTTAACCAAATCTAGTAAAGGTCAGATAAGAGGGAACTTAAGTAAACTGTACACTTTTATAAGCTGTTGTGAAGGTCAACCCAAGTTAATATTTCTTTGTCCTGAAGTAGTTACTGTAGCAAAGGGCAGATATGTTCAGGAATAATAAATAAAGATGTTTTATCATAAATCAGAAAACGGTTTATTTTCATTCTCAGGTACTTCTTCTCAGGGAGTGCAAGAATCACTCTGCAGATATTTTAATTTATTAAATACATGTCAAAATAAAAAAAAATCTGACTGGTAGGTCCTTTAAGATATGAGACATTTCAAACTCCAATTCAGTACATCTTTGGAAGGACTGCCACTTGCTCAGAATCAAACTGCACTGTGTGAAGACACTGGGATAAGGTGAGGGCCAGGGTACCACTAAGGCATCACAGCACAGCATGGCTGTGTGCAGTGATGGCAGGGCATAGCGGATTCAGGCAAGGTGAGCAGTATCTTGTTTATAGGAGTGAGACAGCATCTGAGGGCTAGTGGCAGGAAATACTCAGGATGGCAATCAAAAGAGGTGAGATTCAACAACAGCAAAAATAAGCAGAAATATTTTCCTGAGTAGACTGAGATTCAGAGAGAAAATGATACTGTGTTACTATGTGGTAAATTATTGCCCTCAGGTTCACATGCAGATACACAGAGGGATGCACAACCCACACACTCACACCTGTGCTTATGCCCACCTACACATTCAAATGTAACACAATCTCATATTTGCACATATAAATATAAGACCTACAATTTTCTTTTTTCTTTATTCAGAGAATTTCTAAGACAATTCTTAGAAATAAGTGGTTCATGATTTTTAGTATTTGATCTATACTCTATTACACGAATTTAGATAAACATACAGATTGTATGACTTAAAAAACATTTTTTTGTGTGTGTGTATATGTGTGTTTGTGTGTGTCATAAACAGTCATAGCTACACAGATGAGGGAATGTTCCAACCTGTCATCCTTCCTCCAAGTGATTCATAGAGCTCCAAGGATGCAGCATCCAGGAGACATTATTTATTTGGGGTGGGGCTTTGGCCATGCAACTACCTTTGAGATGTCCATGTTCTTATAAGTAACCCCTAATAAACAGTCCTGAGAATAACTGCAGTGAACTTCTCAGTTTACAAAGTTGGACTTTGTTAGACTGTATTATTTGGTCCATGGCGAGCAGTTTATTCATGACTTACCAGGAAAAGTCATGTAACGCAGTATGTATCTGAACAGGAATGGACAGAATAAATGATGAGTTGGGAGAAATGGTTGGATAGGCACCACAAGCAGTTTGGGATATACGAACAGAGTGCACTCTATGTGAGAAAGAAATATCTGTCAAGTAAATCCCAAGTACTACATTTTCCCACATGCTATGAGGTAATGTGTAGCCTTACTGTACTGGCTTATATGGCAGGATATACTATAAAGACTGAGCTATATGATAGTAGAACATCCGAACGGAAAAATCCAGGGTAAACATCACCTCTTACTACAGAGTGACATGTCTAATTGATGAATGTGGAAATTAGTGAATAGAAGGATTTCTCAAACCAGGTTATAAATTAAAGATTAAAGAATGCATTGGACTAAGATCAGAAAGAAGGAGAGGAGGACCTCCCCTATCAGTGGACTTGGGGAGGGGCATGCATGCAGAAAGGGAGGGGGGGAAGGTGGGACCTGGAGGGGAGGAGGGAGGGTCTTATGGGGGATACAAAATGAATAAAGTGTAATTAATAAAAGTTAAATAAAAAATTAAAAAAATGCATTGGATACCTATTAGTGCTATAGTTGCTCCAATCTTGATTAGAGATCCATGTTGATAAGACACCAACAAATAATAAGTAATACCACATAACTTTCAAAAACTGTACAGCATAGCACACAATGATTTGAACGACACAGCAGTGTGTGGAATGGAAAATTTTATCAGTTATATGGATGATAGAGAGTTATTATCTAGGCTATGCAAAGCTGTACAAAACTGAATGCCAAGAGAAAAACAACTAAAAATGAGTTTAAATCTAAGCAGAGAATTTTCTAAAGATAAAATATGAATGGCTGTGAAAAGCCTATTCTCCCTTATGAACACTGATGCTAAAGTACTTAGAAACTGAACTCAGAAACACATCAAAAATAACAAACGTCATGATCAAAGGGTTCTTCCCAGTAATGCAGGGATGGCTCAACACGCAATGAAAATGCATAAATGTAATCCACCATATAAACAAACTGAAAGAAAGAGTAACACATGATCTTTCCATTAAATGCTGAAAAGGCCTTTGACAAAATTCAACACGCTTTCATGATGAAAGTCTTGAAGAGATGGGGAATATAAGACACATACTTAAACACAATGAAAGCAATATATGACAAGTCAATAGCCAACATCAAGTTAAGTGGAGAGAAACTTAAAGCATTCCCACTAAAACCAGGATCTCTTCCCAGAATTTTGACAGTTTGTACATTTCTGCACTTACTGATGCCATTGCAAACAGACGTTTCTTTGACTAAAGTTGATGGTAGGCCAGGTCCATTGGTAAATACAAATATTTAGTAGGCTATTTGACAACATAACCTTTTAGAAAAATAACGAATGCTAGTTCTAGGGACTGTGACCTCAAGCCCATGGCTTTTTACTAGGGTAACAGTCCCTGGAATAAAATTGTCTCCTGTGGTTCAATCCTAAAGTCTAATTATCAAAAGTTTAGTCACCCTAAAAGAATTGTGCCATTAATGAGCTAGTAGACATGTCTTGCCTGGCAGGTCACTATTATAGAGTGCAGGTTCCAGCACTGGTCCAAAGCTTTTATTTCTTTTATCCCCTGTAACTCACTTGTGGTACTATAAATGTTATCCAACAGGGAAGAATTTTTCTGGTCAATAGAAGATTGATTTCTCTGTGTCCTATAAACGAAGTGTATGGTTTTTCCAGTAATAAGATATTACCATGTATTGCTGTGTGTAAACAATGGCAGTAACAATTTTTAAAGGATAGAAAAGGCTTGATATTTTTACAGAATCAGACACATAGAGTACAAGTGAGGATACACATATAACTTAATAAAATATAGCCACCTGATTTTTGACAAATATATCAAAAATGTTCACTGGAAAGGGAATAATATGTTCAACAAACTGCACTGGGAACTGAATTTCAGGATGCAAAATAATTAAACTAGAGTACTATTCCTCAGTGTGCACAAACTAAACTCTAAATGAATGAAAAACTTCAATGTAAGACATTATATCATTAAATTGCTAGAGGAAGAAGCAGAGAGAACATTTACATTCGTAGTTACAGACAAGGACATTCTGTAAGACTCCAGCAACACAAGAACTAAGACCTTCTGACTCTATCTTATCAAATTTCATGAGGACTGCCTGGATCCTCTTCCTCTGTGGCCTGGCAAGGTCTTTCTGTGGAGTAGGGGAAGGAGATAGGAGGAAGAAGGAGGTAGGGTGGGAGTAGAAGGAGATGAGGCAGAGTGCTACAGTCAGGATATAAAATGAAAAAAATTGTAAAAAGTGAAAAAAATAAAATATAAGAAAAGAAATAAGACCAACAATTGACAAATGTAATCTCATGAAAGAGAAAAGATATGCCTATATAGCAATGAATATTGTGAAGCAAATGAATAAGCAGTCCACAGAAAAGGGCAAAATCATTGTCAGCTATTTGTCTGGCAGAAAATTGGTATTAGGATATACCAAAACAAAATAAAACAAAAGACACACATACACACACACATACACACAAACCCAAAACATTAAGAAAACAAAGAATATATTTAAAAAAAAATAAAATTCTCAAAAGAAATTCAAAATTTGGCTGTGAGTATCTGCATCTGCTTCGATCCCCTGCTGTGTGTCGTCTTTTAGAGAAGATCTGTGGTAAGCTCCTGTCCTGTTCTCTTTCTTCTACTGCTTCTGGAATCTATCCTCTTTTCCCTTCTTAATGAGAATTAAGCAGCTTTCCTAGGGTCTTCCTTGTTGTTTAGCCTCTTGAGGTCTGCAGTAAATAGGGAGTCTTATGGAAAAAGAGGGAGATAGAAAGACCCAGAGGCAACAGGAGCCACACAAGATCAACAAAGCCAAAAGAGCTGGGCCAAAAGGGAACGACAAAGACTGATACATCAACCAAAGACCATGCATAGAGAGGACATAGATTCCCTGCCCAAATGTAGTCCATAGACAGTTCAGTCTCCATATGGGTCCTCTAGTAAAAGTAGCAGAGGCAATCTCTGTCATGAATTCTGTTTCCTGCTCCTTGATCACTTCTCTCTGATGGTGAAACATAGCTAACCCACAGAGGAAGAGGATCCAGACAGTCCTGATGGAACCTAATAGGCTAGGGTCAGACAGTAGGAGAGAAGGACCTCCTCTATCCTTGGACTAGCATAGAGGGATAGCGGAAGAAGAGGAAGGGAGGGTGGAGTGGGAGGAGACAAGGGAAAGGGTTACAACTGGGATAAAAAGTGACTAAATTGAAAATAATAATAATAATAATAATAATAATAATAAAAAGAAAAGCATTAACTAAAAAATAAAAAATCATTCAAATGGTTCTGAAACAGTTTAAAATGTACTCAACACACAATTAATGAATGGAAATGAAAACTAATTAAATATTCAGTCTCACTCCAGTCCAAATGATCATAATCAGGAATACAAATGACAACAAATGCTGGTGTGTAGAGACAGAAATGTGAACAATTATACACTGTTGATGGAAGTGAAAATGAATGCTCACACTTTGGAAGTAAGGCTAGTGGTTTCTCAATCCACTAGAAACAGAACTGACAGAAGAACTAGCTCTACTACTCCTGGGTATGATCCAACAGCCCCTATACTATTATAGAAAATATTCCAAACCATATTCCTTGGTGTTATATCAAGAGTAGCTCAGGAACAAAATCAACCAAATTGATTCTTATTCATTAGTCCACTAACAGACTAATGAATAAGAAACATGTGGCACATGTGGACAATGGAATATTACTCAACTTTCAAGAAAAAAAAATGAAGTTGTGAAATCTGAAAAATTATATTGAGGGAAAAAAAAACTCAAGACCAGAAAGACAAATGGCTTACGCCCTGTTATATATGAATCCTAGCTTCATATCTTATTCTTTGCTTTTTTATTTGGAGCATAACTGAAAGCCAGGAAAGTAGAAAGTTCTCTTTTGATGAGACCATTTTATAGTAGGATAGGGCTGTAGATTATAAGAAAGTCAACAGTAATGAGGTGAAATACTCACAGCATAAGTCTAAATAAGAGAAGGATGTAAAAATATAGAGGAAATCAAGGAGTAAATGCAAGGGTTAAAACAAGAGAAAAAGTATGTAGAGCCATAGGGAAGCTTACCCTTATATCACTGTCTAACATAGAAAAAATAAGTTAAAGGGATTGTAATGCATGTGAAAAGAAAGCAGATCTAGGGTTATTGAAGATTAAAGAATAATCATGAGATGGGGGTAGGAGGAAAGGGGAGAGAATAGAATAGGTTAACCAAAACTAATGATGTATGAGAAAACCTTATGAAACCCACTACATAGCAAATTTAACAATAAAATTTTAAAAGAGTGAGAAAGAATTTGAACAAAATTGGCCTGCATTGGAGAACAATGTTGTTCCCTAGAGTATACAGATTAATAAGAGGAAGTACCTCCTCTAGACATGTGATACATCCTTAGGAGTTATTGGCCAGGGAGGCCCCAGAGATACTCAAAGCCTCACTTAATCTTCAATGTGCCCTCCTTTGGTACGGTTATTTGTTTCTTTCTTAGTATCAGTATCTTTCCTTTATTGCTTTGAAACCAGGACCTTTCAAATTATGTTTCTCTAATTTTCAGCTGTCTGTGTTCTGAAATACTGCTGCTTCATCATTTTTGGTATCCTGTCAATGTCTATAATTCAAGACATTTTTCCCATTCTAAAACAGCTAGGAAACAGCTCAATTTTGGGAGATGAGGTCCAGTATGAGTCTCCTAGGTCAGAGGGATATAGTACTCTCAGGAGGATTTTGGGTACACCAGTCTTCTGATCTCTTTCTTTCTCAATGTTTTGCTGTTTGATGATGTCAGTGATTCCTAATAAATGTTACTCTGCATTGTAGAGTGCAAAGTTCAGTACTAGGCTCCAACACTGATATATTTTTTTCCTCTTTCTTCTTCTCCTCCTCTTCTTTCTCCCCTTCCACCTCCTCCTCCTTCTTGGGCAACAGAATCTGTAGTACCTTTTGTCACTGTGTGAACTAGCTGGCAAGAACAGATTGTCCTTGTTCATTGAAGTTAACTTTTATATATCCTGTTTCCAATGTTAGTATTGTCTTCAGCAAAAACTTCTTAATCACAAATATTATTTTTGACTTAATATTTTGTAAAAATATGAGACATAAAATACACTAAAATAGCTTCTTGTCCAGAATTACCATACTTTAACAGATCATCTGGAGGTATCTCTATCCCCGATCTCAAGTTGTACTACAGAGCAATAGTAATAAAAACTGCATGGTATTGGCATAAAAACAGAAAGGAGGATCAATGGAACCGCATAGAAGACCCAGAAATAAACCCACACACCTATGAATACTCGATTTTTGACAAAGAAGCCAAAACCATTCAATGGAAAAAAGACAGCATCTTCAACAAATGGTGCTGGACCAACTGGATGTCCACATGCAGAAAAATGAAAATAGATCTATATTTATCACCCTGCACAAAACTAAAGTCCAAGTGGATTAAAGACCTCAACATAAAACCAGATACTCTAAATCTGTTAGAAGAAAAAGTGGGGAACAGCCTAGAACTCATTGGCACAGGAGACAACTTCCTGAACAGAACAGCAACAGCACAGGCTCTAAGAGCAACAATCAATAAATGGGACCTCATGAAAATGAAAAGCTTCTGTAAAGCAAAGGACACTGTCATCAAAACAAAACACCTGCCTACAGATTGGGAAAGAATCTTCACTAACCCTTTATCTGACAGAGGACTCATATCGAGTATATACAAAGAACTAAAGAAGCTGAAAAGCAGCAAACCAAGTAATCCAATTAAAAAATGGGGAACAGAGCTAAACAGAATTCTCGACAGAGGAATATCGAATGGCAGAGAAACACTTAAAGAAATGCTCATCCTCATTAGCCATCAGGGAAATGCAAATCAAAACGACCCTGAGATATCACCTTACACCCATCAGAATGGCCAAGATGAAAAACTCAAGTGACAACACATGCTGGAGAGGTTGTGGAGAAAGGGGAACCCTCCTCCACTGCGGGGTGGGAATGTAAACTGATACAACCACTCTGGAAATCTATCTGGCGCTTTCTAAGATAATTAGGAATAGTGCTTCCTCAAGACCCAGCTATACCACTACTAGGTATATACCCAAAGTTTGCTCAAGTACACAAAAGGGATATTTGCTCAACCATGTTTATAGCAGCATTATTTGTAATAGCCAGAACCTGGAAACAACCCAGATGTCCATCAATGGAGGAATGGGTACAGAAAATGTGGTATTTTTACACAATGGAATACTACTCAGCAATCAAAAAGGAGGAAATCATGAAATTTGCATGCAAATGGTGGGATCTAGAAAAGATCATCCTGAGTGAAATATCCCAGAAGGAGAAAGACAAACACAGTATATACTCACTTATATAGACCTATAAGATATGATAAACATAATGAAATTTATACACCTAAAAAAGATAATCAAGAGAGCAGACATGGGGTAAGATTATCAATCCTCGTTTAGAAAGACAGATGGGATGCACATTGAACATATGACAGGAGTCTTCGAGCACATTTGAAAGACTCTAACTATCAGTGTTTTCAAAGCAAAGACTCATGACCAAACCTTCGGCAGAGTACAGAGAATCATATGAAAGAAGGGGAGTTAGTATTAAAGCGAAAGGATAGGAGCTCCACAAGGACCAAATATATCTGGGCACAAAGGTCTTTTCTGAGACTGACATGCAACCAAGGACCATGTATGAATGTAACCTAGAACCTCTGCTCAGATGTAGCCTGTGGTAGCTTAGTAACCAATTGGTTTCCCATAGTGAGGGGAACAAGGACTATTTCTAACAGGAACTCAATGATTGGCTCTTTGGCCTCCCCATGCCCCAAGGGAGGAGAAGTCCTGTTAGGCCACAGAGGAGAGCTTTGCAGCCAGTCCTGAAGATACCTGATAAAACAGGATCAGATGAATGGGGAGGAGGTCCTCCCCATCAGTGGACTTGGGAAGGGGCACGGTGGAGATGATGGAGGGAGGGAGGGACTGGGAGGGAATGAGGGATTGGGACACGGCTGGGATACAGAGTTAATAAAATGTAACTGATAAGAAAAAAATAAAATTCAAAAAAAAATAAAGTGTTTTATAATAGTCTATTATGTCTGTGAAATGGTATATCTACAGTAAAGAGAAATTGAAATGTGATATTAAATATGTTGCCTTAGTTTAGAACCACTTATGAGATTGGGAATAATCACTACTGCTATGAATGTTTCATCATTCAGTTTTTATTAGTAACTAACACCAACTTAATTAGAGAGCTAAATTATATTAAAAATAATAAAGGGGAAGCCACAAGGATATCTCAGTAGTTAAAAAAAAAAACTTGTTCTTACAACAGACCCAGGTTCAGTTCTGAGCACCTTCCATGTGGCTCTCGACTTCCTGTAATCCCACTTTCAGGTTTTAGACACTCTTTCAGTGTCTGTGAGCACTATACACAAATGATGCACATTTATACATGGAGGCAAAACACTCACACATAAAAACATAAAGACAAATTTGAAAAAGTTTTAAATTATTTTAAAGTTTGAAGGTGTATACCATATTGAGTCACTAGAATGACAAATTCTAAACAAAACTGCAAATAGGACACTGAAGAATCAGAAATTTAGGTTTCCAAATATAGCTTTATTCTTATGCCTCCTGCACAATGTGTTATAAATTAGAGTGTGTGTAACAGCTGGTGAATTTAATACCAAATCTGGGATGAAAGTCACAAGAAACATAACGGATTCACACAGGAAACAGATTTCCTTAATTACAATTCCAGTTCTTCGCACTTTGCCCTCTGTAACTTTATAAGGATTTTCTATGTTGATTTAATGATTACTGCCATTTGAGATCACCAGAAGTTGAGACATTGTTACTATGGTCATATCAACTTTATGTTGCAAAATATGAACTTCTGGAGATGCTCCATAGTATACGTAACTTGTTGTCATTCTAGAGTGAGATATAGTTAAAATTATTACCCACATTTAATTAAATTCATGACAATTTGGTGTCTAATATTCCTAATAAGTGTTTCTAAAGACTTGGTGAAGTAAAAATTAACATATAATATTTTCTGAAGTATGCTCTATATATCTTTATATTTAAGAACCATAAAATAGTATTTGTGTATATTAATAACTATTTCTAAAAATAATACTACCACACTTTTTTATTTTAATGGTATTCTTTAACTCTTACAAGTGTTTAGTAAATAAATCTAAAACAGATTCTAGATTTACACATTATTATTGCACTGATTCCTCAAACAGAAGTTTAAATAGTTTGTTTGAATTGACAGGACGCCTCAGTTTTCTTGTCATGATTTAGCAGTAACGAAGAGTCATGTAAAGTGTATCTCAGGCAAACAAATATAGCTGAAGAGCTCTAAAATCAAATAAGCATCCAAAACATGCTTTCTCTTGTGATTCCTCATCCAGAATCAAGTAGTAAAATAAGAGACTGAGAATATTATAGGTTCTCTTGTCAGTATTAATGAGCATAAGGTCATAAAACAGGCAGTGTTCGAAGGAAAGCATTGACACAGGACTATAAAATAAGTCTCAATTATTGTTATTTTTATTTATTTCTTTTATTTTTAATTTTTAATTCTCTCTGTCTCCTGTTTCTCTCTCTCTTTCTCTGTCTCTGACTCTCTCTCTCTCTCTCTGTGTGTGTGTGTGTGTTTCCTAAAAGGGTGCCAGATGCCCTGCATCTATAGCTATAAGCAGTTTTGAACTACAAACCTGTTATCTTTGTAAAAGCAGCAAGAGAAGTTCTCATATTGAGTCCAAATAAAGAAACACAATAGGCAGGAAAGAGTCTCAGGTGCAAGGAAAAGGGTCAGATATATGCCCATTCTCACTGTTAGAGTCACACCAAAGCATCAAGCTAACAGCCAAAACATATATGGAAAGGGCATGTTGCAGACACATGCAGGCCACAACATTGCTAGTTCAGTGTCTGTGAGACCATGTGACCCCAGCTTAGTTGATTTGATTGACCATGTTCTCCTGGTGCCCTTCGTCCCTTCTGACTACTACAATCTTTCCTCTCCTCTTTCACAGAGGATAGAAACAGAATGGATCTAGATGGGAGTGGAGAAAGGGAGAAACTGGGAGGAATCAAGGGAAGGATATAAACCTAGCCGACTTTTTAAGAGCTCAGTGTAGTGACAAAATGTATTATATCCAGGGTTGGGAAAGTAGAGATAGACAAATTTTGAAGCACATTTTCCAACCAGTTTAACTTAAGCTTCAGGTCCCAGTGAGAGACCTTATGTCAAAAAGCAAAGATAATGGGCACTTGTTGATCAATCAATAGCAATATTGACCAGTGGTTTGCAGATATATTCATAAAGAAGCATGGGAACACACACAGTGTGTATGTATTCAATGTAAACTATCAACACAAAACACGCACACACACTACACATGCATATGCATAAAATAGTTCAATGATAATTGTTATGTACTTTCTTTAAAATAATCTCATTTATAATTCCACTGTGGTTTATGTTAGGGGTCTAACAGGAAGTGTGTGACAATATCAGAAATTAATCCAATTCGTATTTATCAGATGTTAATTTTGAGTGTTTAACTCTCAATTTCCTGCCTTCAGACACTTTCTTTGAGATATCCAGTAGTCAGATTCTACAAATCACTTAATGTTTAAAAATGTGGTTGTATTTCTTATTCAAAGGAATAAATTTAATCATTGTTTTCACTTACTTACTTAGCACACAACTTACAGAAAAGAATGGACTATTTCTAACAGGAACTCAATGACTGGCTCTTTGGCCTCCCCACCCCCCAAGGGAGGAGCAGTCCTGTTAGGCCACAGAGGAGAGCTTTGCAGCCAGTCCTGAAGATACCTGATAAAACAGGATCGGATGAAAGGAGAGGAAGTCCTCCCCAATCAGTGGACTTGGAAAGGGGCAGGGAGGAGATGAGGCAGGGAGGGAGGGACTGGGAGGGAATGAGGGATCGGGACACGGCTGGGATACAGAGTTAATAAAATGTAACTGATAAGAAAAAAATAAAATTAAAAAAAAAGAATGGCAAGAGAGAAGAGTAAATTCAATAACACATTTCTGACTTATATTAAAGTATATGTGTCTCCAAAGATTTTTATTTTATTGCAAACATTTCAAGATTAAACAATACAATCCTTGATTCCTTGAATGATAGGATAGTCAATCTCAATTTCCAGTTCTTAACACAAAGTTGTCAAAACCTTTAATTTCCTGAGGAATAAAACTATCTTTCTTATTCCAGACCAGTTGACTCCAGTTGAAACTCTTAAGTAGCTTCAGGTCAGGACTAATAACCAAAATTTAAAAAAAATACATCATTCTGTGAGTAAAGGACTACATCCTATAGTACATTTCTTAGATCTGTAGAGAAAGAGGAATAATAGAATATAATTTAACTAAATGGCCAAGGAGAACATCAGTCATGACTACGTGAAACTTAATAAACATTTTGAGCAATGAGGATGCTAAGAGATGCTCCAAGGTATTTGGTGGTTGAAATGACAAATGTTTCCCATAGTCGTGGGATTTGAACTCCAGGGGTTGGTCATGTTTGCATAGCTTTACAAGTATGGCCTTGTTAGAGGAAGTATGTCAGATTTTGAGATTTTATGACTTAAGCTATTTCTACTTGCTGTTTCTTCATCCTTGTGGTTAAAGATGTGAACACTCAGCTTCCTAGTTAGTTGCTATGGATCACAATATTATTTCCTGGATCCAGAAAACTGTAGAGACTGAAAGTGTGGGTCAGTGTGCTTGATTCTCTAATGTTCTGCTATTGCTGTTTTTGTTTTTGTTTTTGAGACAGGATCTCATGCAATGATATTATTAGGTTAAATGAGATAAAAAAGACTTGTCCTATTGTAAATGGTACTATTCTGTTGATAAGAACTGCCATAAAGAGAGAGAGAGAGAGAGAGAGAGAGTAAAAGCTATCTGAACATAAGCAGTCATTGATCTCTGCATCTCATTTGGATGAAATGTAATCAGCAGCCTAATGCTTATGGTTCTATGACTTCTTACCATGTTGGACTATATTTCTTCCAGATATAAGCTAATCTTAACTCTTTCTGTCTTAAAAAGAGCTTCTAGAACAACTGGTCACAGCATACTTTTCTGCTAGAAACCAAAAAGTCATGCTTTAAAAACTCACCGTTGTGTTCATTTTAGCCTATAACTGTATGAGCAAAGAAAGGAATTCAAAGACAAATAGGTAATAAAGCAACAAGAGTGAGGAAGATAGTTCTTAAATGCTGAAATATGAAATATTAACTTAACCATATATTATACCATTCCTAAAACTTTAATGAGACTGATTAGCATTTACAGGCTTCTCTATGATTATCAAAGGAAAATAATAAAGATCATTCAACACCATCAAGTCCAAGGATATGCATTTTACACCCTTTTTCTATATGTAATCTAATGGCAGCAAATTAAGGGTAAATATCAAAGATTAACTAACGTAAAGGACTAATATACTTATTTAGACAAGCATCTCCTGACCTGATCCCTTCTCTAAAGTACAGGGACATTTCTTATGTCATAGCAATAACATCAGTAATTGATGTTTTAGAATAATTGTCTGCCAGAACGATGATCTATATTCAGTTAATTGAAAATATAAATTTTTTTTCACATAAAATATCCTGATTACTCTTCTCCTTCCCTCTATTACTCTCAGTTGCTTCCTTTCTTCCCTCTGAGTATAATATTTTTAGTAGCAGAAATGAAATTATTAAAGCTGTACACTCTTGAATTCCCGAACCACATTTAAGTAAGTGATGTAGAACAGAAGATGATGTTGTGCTCTTTCATGGCCATTTGATTTAGTCTTTACTTGTTTAAAGCCACTACACTGAAATTAGAAGATGCTGATACCCTCACAGAGGCATGCGCTATTCTCTCAGGAGACCCTTGACAAAACACTTAAATGTTTCCAGCTCTCCAGTGGAATATTATTGAATGCCTCCAGGATGCTGTAACACTTACTTGCATGGCCATTGGTAACCAGAATGTTCTAGTGCTTTTGATTTCTCAAATGAAGTTTCAATTTTACATCCTATGTGACACACACACAAAAAGGAAATAATGAAAGAAAGAAAAAAAAAAGAAAAGAAAATATCTGTGAAAAGATTTAGTTAAGAGCCCAGTTGCAATTGGGTATGGTAAATATTATATTTGTTCATAAATTAGGAGTATCCCTTTAAGCGTAGCTGCTGTATTTTCTGATACTTGATTTCTTCTTAATTCTTCGTCTTTCAGTTGTTTTAGAAGAACATTTATGTCAATTAGTTTAAGGTATATTTGCACTCCATTTGTTGATTGTTGATCATTTTAATCAAAGATTCACTTTCTCAAACAACTTACTT
Source organism: Psammomys obesus (assembly GCF_907164565.1). Lineage (NCBI taxonomy): Eukaryota > Metazoa > Chordata > Mammalia > Rodentia > Muridae > Psammomys > Psammomys obesus. Next base: position 109,031 of record NW_026596095.1, on the reverse strand, counting down.
TAATCAATGAATGAATTACTATTTAAATAGTATATTCATAAGGTTAAATTTTATTGACAACACACGCTTCTTTTTACTAAAAATGTAAGTCCCAATTGTCACAATGCTCTATCTATATTAGAGCTTTTCCCAGGTAGAGTTGTATAAACCAGCTCTGAGTTAGAAATGCTGAGAATATGAGTTTTTACAAAAGTTTATAATGCTGAAGAAAGACCTGGGTGATGAGAAAATATAGAGGACAATAGAGTGAAGGGGTGTTGAGAGGCAGTTTTGAAAACACAAGAAGGGTACGCTTTTATATGGTACCAATGCTTCCAGGTCAGTATCGGCTTGGTTTCTCCATGAACTCCTCCTAAAGCGTATGATGTCTTAAGCAAGTGTCTTACCATCCAATTCTGGACCAAGATCAATGGCATAAACGTATTGTTTTGAGCGTCTCAAAGACAAGTGTGAAGAACAGCCTGCGGGAAGGTGTCCCATATCTCTAAGTAACATTTTCATTTGACAAACAATGGATTTTCAGCTTTAATTAAATCCATGCTTGTGTGTGAACATGTGTGCACACACACAAAAAGCCTATACATTATACAGTCTAAATTGGCTTTTCAAAATATCCACAGTGCTAGTTTTCTTCCCTCCTTTTTATTCCCCGACTCTCATCTCATCCCCACTCAAATATCCCACGTAATTTATCTTTTTCTTTTTTAATACCATCACAAAGAAAACTCTTAAAAACGTTAGCAATTCATTCTATATTTGCTCTAGACACCAAAGGGATTATTTCTATGTGTTAATAGGGCATATAATTTCAAGATTCATGAAAAAAGCAAGTTTTCCATAGTAGTGCCTTTTTTTTTTTTTTTTACCAGAAAACAGTCACATAATGTTCTCAATACCATGCATTTGAGAATAAACAGACCTCATTTTAATCAGATATCCTGCATCGAGAAAGCACAGTATATGATGGATAGTGAGTTATGGTCAAATAAAATTACATGGGAAATTTAGGGATCTTGTTTCAAACAACAACAAAAATAGAAAGTAAAAGTGTTATTGCTATTAAGAAGGAGACATGCAGTAAGTGATTCTCATGGGAATTATAACATACTTTGTTTTTAACAAGTATTATTCTTAAATAACAAAAACTCTTAGTTTTGTATTATTCTGAACTGAAGATATATAGCAAATTTGTCATGTCTATTTCTTGAGAAATTCCACCATGAATGCGAATAAAAAAAAGAATAAGAATAAAAGAATGAAAGTAAGAATAAAATAAGAACAAAGAGAACATGAAGACTAGGAGTAGGATAAAGAGGAAGAGGAGGAAGGTGAAAATTAAGATGAATATTTAATAATTTGAGAGTATATGAATTAAAATAGTATATATCTGTTATTTTCTTTAGTTGACCTTTCAGGGCTGACTGTGTGGGAAAGGAAACACACTGGAAAAAGCCAACTATTATCAATCTTCTATTCTTTTTGTTTATAATGTGACAAGCTTAGCAGTAATTTTCCAATTTAAAAAGAAAAACAGTGATCCTCCCCTAAAAAAATCAGTGCTAATCTGTGTTCCTTTACAAAACTTCAACATAATTATTAAATTATAATTTTATAATTTAAATATACTTCAAATATACAAAATCTTTTATTTTACTGACTACAGTCCACTGGACTTAAATTTTTTTTTTCTGTAAGTATATAACCGGTGAAACTATGTGAGATAAAATGGTACAAAAATCTTAAAAATTATGAATCTAAACAAAATCATAGTTCTTCAGTTAGTACTGAAAACTTGTTTTTAAAGATATTTTATTACTTACCTATTTGTATGTGTGTGTCAGCATGAGGTCATATGCACCTTTGTGTGAATGTCACAGGAACAGGCTGTTAAATCTTCTGAAGTTGAAGTTACAGATGGAGATGAGCCTGTGTGTGTGTGTGTGTGTGTGTGTGTGTGCGCGCACGCACGCATGTGTGTCTGTGTGTGTGTGAACAGAACATCGACAATACAAGCTCTAATATCAACAATCAATAAATGGGACCTCATGAAAATTAAAAGCTTCTAAAAGGCAAAGGACACTGTCATCAGAACAAAACAACAGCCTACACACTGGGAAAGGATCTTCACCAACCCTATATCTGACAGAGGGCTAATATCCAAAATATATAAAGAACTTAAGAATTTAAACACCAACAAACCAAGCAATCCAAATAATAAATGCGGTACAGAACTTAATAGATCTCAACAGAAGAATATTGAATGGCCGAGAAACACTTAAAGAAACGCTCAACATCCTTAGTCATTCGGGAAATGCAGTACAAAACGTCCCTGGAATTTCACCTCTCATACTTATCAGAATGGTTAAGATCAAAAACTCAAGGAATGATGCATGCTGGAGATGTGTTGATGAAAGGGAAATCCTCTTCCATTCTTTTTGGGAATGTAAACTTTTACAATCACTTCAAAAATCATTCTAGCGTTTTCTCAGAAAATTAAGAATAGTTCTACCCCAAGATCCAGCTATACCACTCCTAGGCATATACCCAAAGGATGCTCCAACATTCATAAGGACATTTGTTCAACCATGTTCATAGAAGCTTATTTGTAATAGCCAGAATCTGGAAACAACCTTGATGTCCCTCAGTGGAGGAATAGAAACAGAAAGTGTGGTATATTTACACAATGGAATACTACTCAGCAATTGAAAACAAGAAAATCATGAAATTTGCAAATTTGCAAATCGTGGGAACTAAAAAATAGTTCCCATCTCCTGAGTGAGGTATTCTGGAGCTCAACTTGTTAGACCAGGTTAGACTCAAACTCACAGAGATCAGCTTGCTTCTTCCTTACAGATACTGTGATTAAAGGCATGCATCATCAGGCCAGGCTGAGACATTAACGTTTTACAACTATATATTTACCTACATGTTTATTTTTCTTCTTTTATTATTATTATTACAATTTATTCACTTTGTATCCCTCCTGTAGCCCCCTTCCCTTATTTCCTCCTGGTCCCACCCTCTCTTTCTTTCTTTGGCCACTATGTCCTTCCCTTAGTCCACTGATATGGGAAGTCCTCCTCTTCTATCTGACCCTAGTACAATGTTCATTCTTTCTAATCTACAAGATCATCCAATCTCTATTAAAGATAACTTTAATTTTCCTACAGAGAATCATTCTACGTCCTCCATTAAGGAACACACCTGTATTTGAAGGAAAAAAAGAAAGTCTCTAGAGAAAAGAAGAGAATCCTGATCATAGGAGAATCATTACACCAGGTATGTGATTGGGATTTTCACCCAGTCTTCTGATTATTGGCTCTTTTTTCTGTTGCTGTTGCAGTTAAGTTGTTTTTCAGCGTTACCCACCAATTACATTAAATTCTTAGCCCTCTACATCAGTGGTGCTCTTTTTATTTTTTTCTGATTTTCATTCTTGTCTGTAGACAGAAAATATTTCCATTGTTGAAAGTTCAAAGGGGCCAAAAGAGAATATATATATATATTCTCTTTTGAGAATATATATATATATATGTTATATGTGTGTGAATGTATGTGTTTAAAAACAATCCTATTTATATGAAAACTTTCTAGCAGACAAATGGAGCAAATGTAAGTTTTATATTATTAATTTGAGAAAACAAATGACTGAAAGCTCTAAGCAGAGGGAAAAATTAGAGCAAATGATAAATTTATTAGTATCTACTTGTTACAAAAACAAATTATTTTCTAGAAAAGTGACTTAGAGTGGTACAAAAGATAGATATTTTATTTAGGATAACGTATCTCAAGATCAACATGCTGGCATAAGAATCCATCCTGTACAATTTCTAAGAGGGAAAAACGTCCTATGTCTCTCTCCTAGTTTCTGAAATGGGAGGAATAGAAAAAACAGAATTCTTGGTTGACAGCTATACTGTAGTTTCTGCTCCATACTCCCAGTGCCTTCTCTCATGTTTTATATTTCTCCCTTCTCTATTTCCAGTCTATTTTCCAAATGAAGTAACATCAGTAGTTCCAGCAATTTGAGCAAATCCATGCATCATCATCATTTGATTGCTTACACAATCATTGTTTTAAAGTAACTTAGGTATTTTTTCAACGTTGTATTTTTATTGAAAATAAAAGTGGGTACTTTTAAAAAATGTGATTAGTTGGTTATATGAAATTATCATATGTAATTTTGTCCTATATTTACAAAATTCAGTTGTTAAACAGGTGAATTTGGATGAATGAAGAAATGATGTCAGACATATGAATTAAATATTCACTAATGCATTCCAAAATAAGAGTTACTCAGGCAAGCATCTCAGGACATATGATATTCAATGTGTGTGCAATGCAACAAAGCATAATGTGAGGTATGAAACTCAAATAATTATGCACTTATCAGAAATAGTTTTTGGAATGCATACTTCTAAGGATTGACGTTGTATCTGAATCAGCAAGAAATTATTCTCAGAAATACAACAATAAGCTCAATTCTGTTATCCCATCCATTTAATTGCTCAATTCCTATAAAATGTTAGAAAATAATTTGTTTTTATCTTTGAATACATGACTCTGATTCTTTATTTATATATGATGCAAGCTACCATAATACATACATTTAGAATTTAGGCTTTTTTAATTTATAAAATATCATGAATAATAGTATGAGGAAATTTAATGATACCTTTAACCTAAAAGAACTACATCTGTCCTTTAATAAATATTTGTCTCACAAATATTGTACCTTTCTAATATTTTTGTGAGAATATTGAATTTTAAATTGAAAAGTTATGTTATGTGAATGTTTATAAATTTAAAATGTTAATATTTCTACTTCACATAAAATTTTTCTGCTTCAAAATGCAATGAAAATACTAATTAAATTATTACCATACTATTTTAGCAGTGAAATCCTCTTTATTTTTAATAATACTTACATTTACTTGATGGCTAGCTATTGGCATAATCATAGCTAAGTTTTTAACATAACATCAACTCTGCATTTCCTATCCCAATAACTTATCCTGTCTAGTTCTGTGTTGTTTATCAATGCAAAGGTTGAAAATGCTGTCTGCTATCAGAAAATGTGATTGCTGAATAGATAATAGATTGCCTAATAGATAACCATTTTCATGTCTTAAATAGATGTCCATGCTATAGTCAGCATAGACTTTTCTCAGTTTTAATGACCAACTCGGCTTTGCTTCAGTGAGAATTCTTAGTGAGAAATGATCCAAAATCTGCTAAAATAAATTTAATAAAATCTAATACTATCCATATTTCATATGTTATATTTTCTTTTACATAGAACTTCTGAGGTCTCCAGACTGCACTGGAATGATAAACTTTATCCTCGTCACTCCTGTTTAATGTCCCAGAGAGGTTCGCATTTTAGAAAGATGGATAGTCCATGAAAAAGACAGTATCCAAGAAAATTCAACTTTTCTCATTTTAAAAACTTAAGATATATAACGTACATACGTGTATATCATATATGTACATGTATGTATGTTACATACATTTACATGTATGTATACATGCATGTAAACATATATATGTATGTATGATACATACATACATATACATATATGTAAAAAACACTTTGTTTAGGAGACAAAATAATCGATCCACAGATACATTTTCTGTTATTTTCTAGAACCTGTGACTCATGTTTCCTCTGGGTCCTTTGGTATCCCCCTTCTTGCATAAGACTCCTTGTGCCCTGTCCAACATTTGGCTGTGAGTCTGTCCATCTGTCTGACCCCCTGCTGGTTGGAATCTTTTAGAGGACATCTGTGGCCAGGTACAGTTCTGTTCCCGCTCCTCTACCACTTACTATGTCTATCCTGTTTTCCCATATGAATGAGAATTAAGTATCTCCCTAGGGTCTTCCTTGTCATTTAGCTTTTTTAGGTCCATAGATTTTAGTATGTTTATCCAATATAATACTGCTAATGTACACTTATAAGTGAGTATGTACCATGCATGTCTCTCTACTGCTGGGATATCTCATTCAAGATGATCTTTTCTAGTTCTATCCATTTGCTGGCAAATTTTAGGATTTCCTTGTTTTTAATAGATGAGTACTATTCCAACAAAGCCAAGACATGCAGAGCTTAGGGGGGACTGTGGAGACTGATGCATCAACCAAAGACAATACACAGAGAGGATCTAGAACCTCTGCTCAGACGTAGCCCATAGGCAACTCAGTCTTCATGTGGATTCCCTACTAAGAGGAGAGACAATCTCTGACATGAACTTGGTGGCCTTTATTCCTTGATCACTGCTACCAGGTAGAGAGAACTAGCCAGCCCACAGAGAAAGAGGATGCAGGCAGTTCTGATAGGACCTAATAGGCTAGCAAGAGATAGTAGGGAAGGAGGACTTCACCTATTAGTGGACAAGGAAAGAGGGATAAGTGAGGAAAAGGGAAGGAGTGTGGGAACAGAAGGATTTTAAGGAGGGGACTACAACTGTTATAAAAAGTTAATAAATTATTATTATTAATAATAATAACAACAAATAAACTGTAAGTTTCTCACCGTATCCCTTATCTGGGAAACGATTCATAGCCAGTGTGATTAAAGAAAGTCCTTGAGATGAGAAATTTTACCTGGATACCACAGGTGACTCCAACCTAATTAAAAAAAAAAAACTGAAAATTAAACGGATGGACATTGGAAGAGGGAGAAAACAGGGAACAGGATAGGAGCCTACCACAGATGGTCTCTGAAAGACCTTATCCAACGGGGTATCAAAGCAGATGCTGAGAATCATAGCCAAACTTTGAGCAGAGTGCAGGGAATCTAATGAAAGAAAGCAGAGAATGAAAGACCTGGAGCTGACAGGAGCTACACAGGAGAGTAACCAATCCAAAATATCTGGGCACAGTGATCTTTTCTGTTTTTTTGTTTTGTTTTGTTTTTTTTTTTTTAATTTTATTTTTTATCAGTTACATTTTATTAACTCTGTTTCCCAGCTGTATCCCATTCCCTCATTCCCTCCCAATCTCACCCTCCCTCCCTCATCTCCACCATGCCCCTTGCCAAGTCCACTGATGGGGGGGGAGTTAGTATGATGGGGAAAGGATGGGGGGACCTCCTCCCCATTCATTTGACCCTGTTTTATCAGATATCTTCAGGACTGGCTGCAAAGCTCTCCTCTGTGGCCTAACAGGACTGCTCCTCCCTTGGGGGGTAGGGAAGTCCAAGAGCCAGCCATTGAGTTCCTCTTAGAAATAGGCTTTGTTCCTCTCACTATGGGAAACCAATTGGTTACTGAGCTACCACAGACTACATCTGAGCAGAGGTTCTAGGTTATATCCTTACATGGTCCTTGGTTGAATGTCAGTCTCAGAAAAGACCTTTGTGCCCAGATATATTTGGTCCTTGTGGAGCTCCTATCCTTTCGCCTTAATACTAACTCCCCTTCTTTCCTATGATTCTCTGTACTCTGCCGAAGGTTTGGTCATGAGTCTTTGTATCTGCTTTGAAAACACTACTAGTTAGAGTTTTTCAGATGCGCTCTATAGACTCCTGTCATACGTTCAATGTACATCCCATCTGTCTTTGTAAACAAGGATTGATCATCCTACCCCATGTCTGCTCTCTTGATTATCCTTTTTAGGTGTACAGATTTCATTATGTTTATCATAACTTATAGGTCTATATAAACGAGTATATACCGTGTTTGTCTTTCTCCTTCTGGGATATTTCACTCAGAATGATCTTTTCTACATCCCACTATGTGCCTGCAAATTTCATGATTTTCTTCTTTTTGATTGCTGAGTAGTATGCCATTGTGTAAAAATACCACAATTTCTGTATCCCTTCCTCCATTGATGAACATCTGGGTTGTTTCCAGGTTCTGGCTATTAGAAATAAAGCTACTATAAACATGGTTGAGCAAGTATCCATTTTGTGTACTTGAGCAAAGTTTGGGTATATACCTAGCAGTGGTATAGCTGGGTCTTGAGGAAGCACTATTCCTAATTGTCTGAGAAAGCGCCAGATAGATTTCCAGACTGGTTGTACCAGTTTATATTCCCACCAGCAGTGGAGGAGAGTTCTCCTTTCTCCACAACCTCTCCAGCATGTGTTGTCACTTGAGTTTTTCATTTTGGCCATTCTGATGGGTGTAAGGTGAAATCTCACGGTCTTTGGGTTTGCATTTCCCTGATGGCTAATGAGGTTGAGCATTTCTTTAAGTGTTTCTCTGCCATTCGATATTCCTCTATTGAGAATTCTCTGTTTAGCTCTGTTCCCCATTTTTTAATTGGATTACTTGGTTTGCTGTTTTTCAGCTTCCTTAGTTCTTTGTATATACTGGATATTAGTCATCTGTCAGATAAAAGGTTAGTGAAGATTCTTTCCCAATCTGTAAGCAGTCGTTTTGTTTTGATGATGGTGTCCTTTGCTTTACAGAAGCTTTTCATTTTCATGAGGTCCCATTTATTGATTGTTGCTCTTAGAGCTTGTGCTGTTGGTGTTCTGTTCAAGAAGTTGTCTCCTGTGCCAGTGAGTTCTAGGCTGTTCCCCAATTTTTCTTCTAACAGATTTAGAATATCTGGTTTTATGTTGAGGTCTTTGATCCACTTGGGCTTTAGTTTTGTGCAAGGTGATAAATATGGATCTATTTTTATTTTTCTGAATGTAGACATCCAGTTGGACCAGCACAATTTGTTGAAGATGCTGTCTTTTTTCCATTGAATGGTTTTGGCTTCTTTGTCAAAAATCGAGTATTCATAGGTGTGTGGGTTTATTTCTGGGTCTTCTATGCGGTTCCATTGATCCTCCTTTCTGTTTTTATGCCAATACCATGCAGTTTTTATTACTATTGCTCTGTAGTACAACTTGAGCTCGGGGACGGAGATACCTCCAGATGATCTGTTGATGTACAGGATTGTTTTGGAGATTCTGGGTTTTTTGTTTCTCCATATGAAGCTGAGAATCTTTTTTCAAGGTCTGTAAAGAATTGAGTTGATAATTTGATGGGAATTGCATTAAATTTGTAGATTGCTTTTGGCAGGATGGCCATTTTCACAATGTTAATCCTACCAATCCATGAGCACAGGAGATCTTTGCATCTTCTGAGATCTTCTTCAATTTCTTTCTTCAGAGATTTGAAGTTCTTCTCAAACAGGTCTTTCACTTGCTTGGTTAGTGTCACCCCAAGGTACTTTATGTTAGTAATGGCTATTGTGAAGGGTATTGTTTCCCTAATTTCTTTCTAGGCCCTTTTGTTTTTGGTATATAGGAGGGCTTCTGATTTTTTTCAGTTGATTTTGTATCCTGCCACTTTGCTGAAGGTGTTTATCAGCTGGAGAAGTTCTCTAGTTGAATTCTTGGGGTCGCTCATATATACTATCATATCATCTGCAAATAGTGACACTTTGACCTCTTCCGTTCCGATTTGTATCCCCTTGATCTCCTTTAGTTGTCTTATTGCTCTGGCTAGGACTTCAAGTACTATGTTGAAGAGGTAGGGAGAGAGTGGGCAGCCTTGTCTTGTCCCTGATTTCAGTGGGATTGATTTAAGTTTCTCTCCATTGAGTTTGATGTTGGCCATAGGCTGGTTGTATATTGCCTTTACTATGTTTAGATATGTGCCTTGTATCCCTGATCTCTCCAAGACTTTAAACATGAATGGGTGTTGGATTTTGTCAAATGCTTTTTCAGCATCTAAGGAGATGATCATGCGGTTTTCTCCTTCAGTTTGTTTAAGTGTTGGATTACATTGATGGATTTCTGTATGTTGAACCACCCTCGCATGTCTGGGATGAAGCCTACTTGGTCATGGTCGATGATATCTTTGATGTGTTCTTGGATTCAGTTCGCAAGTATTTTATTGAGCATTTTTGTGTCAATGTTCATAAGAGAGATAGGTCTGAAGTTCTCTTTTTTTGTTGGGTCTTTGTGTGGTTTAGGTATCAGGGTGTCAGTAAGTATCTTAATGTGCAGTCAAAGCACGTTAATTCATAGCATGCAGCACTACTGACTGTCATTATAAGGCATCACACGATAGGCGAGCATCTGTAGTACAGGGCTCTTGCTTCAGCCCAGGCAACAGTGAGATTGCTCCAAGAAACTCCTCAGACTCGCTATATTTGTTCTTGAATTCATTTGGGCGATCCTCGTGCACTCAGGGGCTTTTTCTGTGCCAAATTTTTTTCAACTACACATTCAGTTATGCCATTCTGTATTAGGTCATGACCAGCAGTTTCAGAAGTTGTGCTCTGTATAAAAGTAGGTGAAAACACGGGTGATATGTAGCAAATTGCTTCAGTTCAGCACTTAATAAATTCTCATAGCAGAGTCGAAGATCAATATGAAGAGAAATTCCCTGATATGTTACAAGCTCTATTAAATTTCTGTTCAAGGTTATGATATTGTAAAATAGAAAGGTTGGGATGAAGTCCAATTTAAGCATAAGGACTGATGTAAAGGGTGAAATCCATTAAAACTTTCAGCACCTTTATTGGAATATGAAAAAAAAAACTGAATAAATAGAGTATTCTACTCTGACAATGTTTTATCTTCCAAATAATGAAAACTTTTAGGGTCCATCTTTGTCAACCACACTTCTGAGACTATGGATTACAAGAACAAACACAAAAGTACAATATTTGATTAAACGTTAATGGGCAGGTGAAATTAAATTCTATAGTATTTGAGATAGTAGAAAGTATCCACCTGCTCAGCTAGTACACTCCCTGTCTAGAAGGCTTAAGTTAACTATTGTACAAAGTAATTTACTTTTCATCATTTAAAATTTCACTTGTGTAAAAAGAGAATGTCTTAATATAATATTATTGATAATAAAACAAATTATTTCATTATTGAAAAATTACCTGAAACAGGTTATTTCAAATTGAAGCAAAATATGATGTTTAAATATCTGTTTAATAGCTTCCAAATACATGTTAGTATAAGTACCATTTACTAAAATAAGCTTAATCCTTTTGAAATATTTGTAAATTATGGGAAATAAAGCATTATTTTGAAAAACTAGTGTATTTTTACATAACTTCTTTAAGAGTGTTATCTCACTGTTTTACATTTACGTATTTTATACTAATAAAATTTTGTCATCATTTCAGCTTTAAAATAAATGTATAAATAAAACAAGCCTTACATGTTTTTTGTCTTTTATTTTTTCTTCTGCCTTTCATTAAATAGCCTTTAATAATGTCTTTCACTTTCCATTGAATATATTCATAATTTTCCAGATAAGCCAGTATTCATTTTTTACATAAGTAGGAGTTGAATTATGAGACCAGTGAAGGAGGCTTACAGATTTCAGAATCATACAGTTCAGTGGAATACTTCAGCCTCAAGCTCAAGTATAATACTCTGAAGTCTAGTAATTCCCATGAGCTTTAGAAATGTACTATTTTAGCTCAGATGACATGAAAGACAAAGGCACACACACACAAATAGACACACACACACATCACACACAAAAAGAGGAGATAATCATATTTTTAGCCCTGCAAACTATCAATGTAGATACTGAGACTTATGGGCAGCCTTTGGGCAGAGTGCAGGGAATCTTAGAAAAGAAGTGGAAACAGTAAGAGCTGGAGAGGACAGGAACTCCTTAAGGAGAGCAACAGAACCAAAAAAATCTGAGCACAGAGGTCTTTCCTGAGACTGCTATTACAACCAAGGACTATGCATGGAGATAACCTAAGATGCCTGCACAGATGTAGCCCATGGCAGTTCAGTATCCAAGTGGGTTCTGTTGTAATAGGAACAGGGACTGTCTCTGACATGAACTGAGTGGCCTGCTCTTTAATTACCTCCCCCTGAGGGAGAAGCAGCATTATCAGGCCACAGAAGAAGACAATGCAGCCACTCCTGATGAGACCTAATTGACTAGGCTCAGAAGGAAGGAAAAGAAGACCTCCCCTATCAGTGGACTTGGGGAGGGGCATGCAGGCAGAGGGTGGAGGAAGGGAGGGATTGGTACGGGAGGAGGGAGAGAACCATGGGGGGGGGGGGATACAAAGTGAGTAAAGTGTAATTAATAAAGAAAAATAAAAAAAGAAACTAACTATATATATATGCATACATATAATTAATACAACACACTATAATATATAATGAACATATACATGTATGTATATGTACATGTACGTGTATATGTAATGTGTGTGGGTGTATGTGTGAATATATATATATATATTTTTTTTTTGACTCAGCAAGAGCCTAGCATATGCCAAGCATTAAAATAAACATGGATTTATCTCCTTTTCCTCCTATCTCAGTCATAAAAAAAATGAAATTTCCCCAAATCCCAAACTCAAACAAACAAACAAACAAAAACATTTTTTTTTTAAAGTGTGCCTTTAGGCCTGAGTGGGTTTAATCCAGCCACATAGATGAACGCTGACCTTCACTGAGTTTACTGATGGAGATTCTAATTTTTCTTAGAAACATACTAAACTATGCATAGAGGGGAAAATTGTTAACCTAGCTAAGTGGACCTTTCCTATGGCAATCAAGATAACAACATTCATCATGATTTGTTCTGTGGAGCCAGTCATGAAGGGACATCAGAATCACACACCATTTAATCACACACACAGTTTAATCACCACAGCAAAAGAGCCCGTGGAGCAATGGTTCTCAACCTGTGGATTGTGACATCTTTGGCAAACTTATATCCAAAATTATTTACATTATGATTCATAACAGTAGCAAAGTTACAGTTATCAAGGGGCAACGAAAATGATTTTGTGTTTGTGGGACACCACAATGTGAGTAACTGCATTAAAAGTTTTAAACATTAGGAATGCTGAAAAACACTGAGAAGTAATCTAACTTGAAATTTGAACTTCTAACAATTATTATTTTAATAGATTCTTTCCAAATTAATGAACCTTATTGCAAGTTTTGACAACGTTTTGCTCCATACCATAAGATGTAAAAACTATTCTTGGGTGAATTCAAACTGAATACTTACCCAGTGAAAGTGGGAGTAAACTGTTCTTTTAGTAGTCAAATTCATCTTTATTCCTCCAGAAGATAATTATTTTATCGCTATTAACTCTGTAAGACCTTATCACATGTGTAAAGTAGACCACAATAATGAATGATGCAAAACTCTATAGGATTAAACAATATGGACAAAACTAAAAAAGTAGGAAAATATCTTGACCCTCTATTAGTGGAGTATGGTTTCACTCAGGTCGTCACAAGGCTCAGGAGACTTCCTGATGTCACTCTCTCTGGGATTTTCTATGTTTTTATAGCTACACCTGTTCAGAATGTCTGTGACGTGTCAAATACTTCCAGGTTAAATCACAGCTGTTCTTCACAAGTTTTTATTAAGTCTTTATTGTACCGTAGTGTACAACACATCACAAGAAACTGAGTGGTAAATATTTATTAAAATGTGCTTGTGAAGAAGAAAGTCTAAAATCAGGTGAAAGTATATTATCATGTTTTCAGTACTTCCGTGTTAATGTTTGCTAGCAATTCTGCCTTATAATGAGATCTTTAATAAAAGAATATATAAAATCCTCAATTATGTGGATTTTTTGGTACCACTAACTGTTCTTTCAAACCTCTAAAATTAAACTGTTAACATTTGTTTTTGAGATTTAATTAATTTTGTTTTCATGTGTATAAGTGTTTTTTCCACAGACATGTCAATTCACCACTGGCATTCAGGCCCCACAAAAGGCAGATTAGGTCATTGGACTCGGGGAAATGGTGTGTTGTCCTAAAACTCTGACAACCTCTAGACATATATAATTTCAAACCGTAATATTTTACAAATTTTAACTCTAAGGAGAGCATTCTGGAAAATATTTATTAAAGAAATAAATCTCTAGAAGCTCTGACATTTTAATATATTTACATGTACGAATACATAATTCAAATTGACATAAAAACATTGTATTTTGAAGGTATACTTAGTTTAACTAAGCTACAGAACCCGTAGCAGTGCCTCTTATAACTCCAGTCTTTGACCATGAAAATGTATACAGTATCAAATATTTCATGTTGATATTTATAAATCTTTAAAACAGATTTAAATACCTACAGTTTCTTTCTATATTGTCTTACACATGCGTACCATGACTTTTGTACACCTGTGAGATGAGAGTCATGTAAATTCTGTCCTGAGTTATCCAAATATTTGAATGCCCTTTTCTCTTAAGTTTCAAATAACACATTTAATAAAGAATTATATTATCCTATTACATACCCATGGCGGATGTAGGTGATTTCAGTTAGCTAAAGAGGAGCCTGCATGTTGCATGTCAAGCTGCACTTCACCTGTTTAATGGGATCAAGCTACTCTGTCTGCCCCCTTGTGGCAACAAATCAATCTTCTGTTCATCATATTTATGTAAATTCTCAGGTAATATTAACTATACCTGAACATTATGATCAAATGTTCAGAAAAACTATGACTTACTAGGTAAGAGAATACTTAAGTCAGAAAATGACAAAAGATTTCTGTTTAGAGTAAAAGAATGACAAGTCAACCAACCAAGTCTCAATGGCCTTTATGATTATTAGGCAGGTTTTTTTTTTTTTTTTTTTTTGCATATATGGGGCATGAAAATGTGCTTCCCTGTTTAGAAATGTTAACCTCTCCTTATTCTTGCAAACATTCTAATAGGGCAAGCTTTCCCCAAACTGAGAATCTTATTGATAGAATCCATGCCTAAGCATAAAAAGTACCACAGGTCATTTCCAACCAAGTGCCTTTTGCATCCCAAGGTCCACAAGTCATACCTAAAGAAAACACTATTTGAGAATTAGTCTATTTCAGACAAAAAAAAAGAAAAGAAAAGAAAAGAAAGTTAGTTTAGCAACTAACCAACTTTTTAAGATTCTATCTTTAGTTAAGATAGGATCAAAAATATGGTTTCACCAACTGAGGAATTAAATCATGATACAGAAAGAAAGTTAGCTGGAAGATAAAAGGGGAAATAAGTATTAGCACAAGAAAATCACTAGAATGAAAACACTTAAGATAAAAGTCAAGACTATGAGTCTCAGCATCTGTTTTGAATCTTACTGTGTGGAGCCTTTCAGAGGACAACTCTGATAGATTCCTATTTGCAAGCATAGCAGAGTATCAATAACAGTGTGAGTGGTTGGGTCTCTTCCATGGGATTGGTCTTTGGCTCGGCTAGGCATCGGATGGACACTCTCTTTCCAAGGAAAATTTCTGATTGACCCCATATAAATACATGCATGGTATATGTATATATAATTTTGCATACTTGGATCATATTTCCAGACCTTAATCTATGATTGGTAAATGCTTCAGAATAGCCCAGAAGATGAACAAATGGCATTCACCAATGGTACCTTAGCAGGAGAGATAGAAATATTGAAATAAAAACACATATTTGTCAAAATAACAACAGTAAAAGACTATATACATATATTCTCTTTGTGACATGATTACTAATTATTTTATATAGATATTCAGTAATACTGAAGAATGGATTTGCAATAGAAAGTAGAAGTAAATTTGGCCATACTTATATTCATTAACTTTCCCCGATTCTATTTCTAATTCACTGAGCATCATCCAGAAAACGTTTATTTAATGAACACCGACAGCACAGGCTCTAAGAGCAACAATCAATAAATGGGACCTCATGAAACTGAAAAGATTCTGTAAAGCAAAAGACACTGTCATCAGAACAAAATGAAAGCCTGCAGACTGGGAAAGGATCTTCACCAACCCTGTATCTGACAGAGGGCTGATATCCAGCATGTATAAAGAACTAAAGAAGATAAAAAAAGCAATAAATCAAGTAATCCAATTAAAAAATGTGTTAAAGAGCTACACAGAGAATTCTCTGTAGAGGAATATAGAATGGCAGAGAAACACTTAAAGAAATGCTCAACATCCTTAGCCATCAGGGAGATGCAAGTCAAAACAACCCTGAGATTTCACCTTACACCCATCAGAATGGCTAAGAAGAATAAATCAAATGACAACACATGCTGGAGAGGTTGTGGAGAAAGGAGAACCCTCCTCCATTCCTGGGGGGAATGTAAACTAGTACAACCACTTTGGAAGTCAATCTGGCACTTTCTCAGACAATTAGGAATAGTGCTTCCTCAAGATCTAGCTATATCACTCCTAGGCATATACCCAAAATTTGCTCAAGTACACAACAAGGACATTTGCTCAACCATGTTTGTAGCAGCTTTATTTGTAATAGCCAGAACCTGGAAACAACCCTGATGTTCCTCAACGGAGGAATGGATACAGAAATTGTGGGTTTTTTGCACAATAGAATACTACTCAGCAATCAAAATGAGGAGATCATGAAATTTGCAGGCAAATGGTGGGATCTAGAAAAGATCATCCTGAGTGAGGTATCCCAGAAATAGAAAGACATACATACTCATTCATATATACTCATTCATATAGTCCTATAAGATAAGATATACATAATGAAATCTATACACCTAAAGAAGATAAACAAGAAAGAGGACCCGGGGTAAGATGATCAATCCTCACTTAGAGAGACAAATGGAATGTACATTGGACATAGGAGAAAACAAGTAACAGGACAGGAGTCTACTGCAGAGGGCCTCTGAAAGACTCTACCTAGCAGTGTATCAAAGCAGATACTGAGACTCATAACCAAACATTCAGCAGAGTGCAGGGAATCATATGAAAGGAGGGGAAGTTAGTAGGATGGGGAATGGATAGGAGCTCCACAAGGACCAAATATATCTGAGTACAAAGGTCTTTTCTGAGACTGACACTCCACCAAGAACTATGTATGGATATAACCTAGAACCTATGCTCAATGTAGCCTGTGGTAGCTCAGTAACCAATTTGTTTCCCATAGTAAGGGGAACAGGGACTATTTCTGTCAGGATCTCAATGGCAGGCTCTTTGACCTCCCCACCCCCCAAGGGAGGAGCAGTCCTGCTAGGCCACAGAAGAAGACTTTGCAGCCAGTCCTGAAGATACCTGATAAAACAGGGTCAGAAGAAAGGGGAGGAGGTCCTCCCCAATCAGTGGACTTGGAAAGGGGCAGGGAGGAGATGAGGGAGAGAGGGTGGGCTTGGGAGGGAATGAGGGATTGGGATACAGCTGGAATACAATTTTAATAAAATGTAACTAATATTCCCACCAGCAGTGAAGAAGGGTTCCCCTTTCTCCACAACCTCTCCAACATGTGTTGTCACTAGAGTTTTTGATCTTAGCCATTCACATGGGTGTAAGGTGAAATCTCAGGGTTGTTTTGATTTGCATTTCCCTAATGGCTAGTGAGGTTGAGCATTTCTTTAAGTGCTTCTCTGCCATTCTATATTGCTCTATTGAGAATTCTCTGTTTAGCTCTGTTCCCCATTTTTTAAGTGGATTATTTGGTTTGCTGCTTTTCAGCTTCTTTAGTTCTTTATATATACTGGATGTGAGTCCTCTGTCAGATAAAGGGTTGCTGAAGATACTTTCCCAAATATCTGGCACTTTCTCAGACAACTAGGAATAGCGCTTCCCCAAGATCCAGCCATACCACTCCTGGGCATATATCCAAAAGAGGCTCAAGTACACAAAAAGGACATTTGCTCAACCATGTTTGTAGCAGCTTTATTTGTAATAACCAGAAGCTGGAAACAACCCAGATGCCCCTCAACTGAAGAATGGATGCAGAAATTGTGGTACATCTATACAATGGAATATTACTCAGCAATGAAAAATAAGGAAATCATGAAATTTGCAGGTAAATGGTGGGACCTGGAAAGGATCATCCTGAGTGAGTTGTCCCAGAAGCAAAAAGACACACGGTATATACTCACTCATATAGACATACAGCATAGGACAAACACAGTAAAATCTGTGCATCTAAAGAAACTAAGCAAGAGAGAGGACCCTAACTAAAACGGTCAATCCCCATCCTGAAAGGCAAAGAGGATGGACATCAGAAGAAGAAAACAAGAAACAACCTAGGAACCTTCTACAAAGGGCTTCTGAAAGCGAGAAGAAGAAAACAGGAAACAAACTAGGAACCTACCACAGAGGGCCTCTGAAAGCCTCTGCCCTGTGACTATCAAAGCAGATGCTGAGCCTGATGGCCAACTGTCGGGCAGAGTGAATGGAATTTTATGTAAGAAGTGGGAAATAGTAAGAGCTGGAGAGGACAGGGTCTCCACAAGGGGAGCAACAGAACAAGAAAATTTGAACACAGGGAACTTCCCAGAGACTCATACTCCAACCAAGGACTATTCATGGAGATAACCTAGAATCCCTGCACAGATAAAGCCCATGGCAGTTCAGGGTCCAAGTGGGTTCCATACTAATGGGAAGAGGGACTGCCTCTGACATAATCTGATGGGCCTGCTCTTTGATCACCTCCCCCTGAGGGGGGAGCAGCCTGGAGCAGCCTTACCAGGCCACAGTAAAGGACAATGCAGCCACTTTTGATGAGAACTGATAGACTAAGATCAGAAAGGATAGGAGAACCTCCCCTATCAGTGGACTTGGGGAGGGGCATGCATGCAGAAAGGAGAGGGAGGGTGGGATCGGGAGGGGAGGTGGGAGGGGCTTATGGGGGATACAAAATGAATAAAGTTTTTATTAATAAAAAATTTTAAAAAATGTAACTAATAAAAAATATTCTGTAATTATTTCTTGTCCCTTAATTTAAGTTTTGACTTAGATCAGAAACTAATATCAATTGTCCATAGAAATAATATCACATGATATAATTTCAGGATCTAAAGGTTCTATCTAGAAATCTAAACCCTGGCCATGTACAAAAATAAAATAAGAGGAAAATTTAAAAATTCATTTTTTTTTCTTCAAGCATTCAGTTATACAGGTTGGTTTTACTTTCTTCATTTTCAGAGTACTGAAAGGACAAGTTATAAATCCTATAAATACTTCTGAGCATGTTCTACAGTGTAGAGTTTAGAAAGCTATTTGTTACAGTAGCACATACTTATTATACAAGCACTGCTAAATTGATTTGGTAGTTGGAGATAGAAAAAATCCTTGGGAATTTGCTGGCTAGTTAACTTGCACAAAGGAGAAAAAGAGATTTTGTATCAAGTGTGGACCAGCAAGGATTTTTTCTAGCCTTGTCCCATATTGCCTGCATGCATCTATACTCACAGATATGAACACAAAATACACACACACACACACACACACACACACACACACACACGTGCACACATGCACACAGAGAGTGAGAGACCCTTAAAAATCTATCCAAGTAATGTCACCTCCTAGTGTCTCTTCTACACTGAATTGAGAACTGGTTTGCTTCACTTCCTGATGTCACAATTCCGTTCCCATGAAAGTCCCAATATTAGTCACTATTACTCATGACATTTTCTTTCTGAAATTTGTTGTCGAGGCCATTATTCATTGAAGGAGGAGATCATATGAAACTGTAAAAACAAATTGACAGTGTTGCAAGTCTCTCAGGTTAAAAGATAGAGTTAGAACATGGCCCTTTGAGAAACCGTGGCCAGCTAAGGAGGAGAGACTGTGAGTAAAGGTTCCCAAATAGTCCCTCCATCTAGTCTCATCTCCCTACAAAATCTTCAGAAGCAAGCCTTTAATGGACGAGAGGCATTCTCAAAAAAAAAAAAAAAGTTATTTATACAAAAAGCCAGTCTCAATTTCCCCTGAAACTTCTGAGCACCTTCTCCACAGCTGTTCAGAAGTTTCTGGGAGGATTTTTAACTCAGATTCCCAAAAATCTACTTTGTGGTTTAATTTTTGTGTTAATTTTATGAATTATCTGTGTTAACTTTTCTAAGAAATTTCTCAATACCAGTCTAATAAACCCAACTCTTTCCCTACAGTTTCTTGGATACTGCTCAAATTAAATAGCTACAAATAATTCCTAATTATAGACAGGATTTATCTTTGAGAAAGCACCAAAGCATTGCTACAAATAAGAAAATATTTTAATAACTGACGATTTTGAGGAATACTGTATGTGGTGTGCATGTGGGTGTTCCACTGTGGGTGTGGTTCTGTATGTTTTCATAAAACAGACGATGGATAGAATAATGGATTTTCAGAAGTCATTCATTTTTCTGGGTTGTGGACTAAACAAGGAGAGCAACAAAATGCATTTGAGAGTGAAGAAATTTCTAGAAGGAGGAACATATTTTATAGCTAGTAAAACTTTGAGTATTAGTGTGCCAATGAGCAAATACTTTAGAATAAGTTGAACAGCAGAGAAGAAAAGAACAACATAAAACTATTATGAAAGATTAAAAATAGAACCCCAAGTTCATTAATAAGTATATAAGCATGAATATCCATTACATTGTTAAGTTTGAAAAGGCAAAAAAGTTTTTCATTTATGTAGCTGAGAGACTATATTAGAATAGAAAAAAAAGTGGGGCTATTGAATGTGGTGAGTGGAACACAATAAAGAAAAGATGATACAAAGTTTCTAGGGTTGGATGTGGACTAGGTATAAAGTCACAACACTGAGCAATCAGGAACATTCTTCAAAGTTTCTTGTTTGGAAAAAATATATAAAAACTTGGATAAGATGTTAATTAAATAGAAGATTTAGAAAAATAGAAATCAAAAGTTCAAACTTTTTTGCCTCAAAATGTTGAGAGATCTGGAAAACATCATTTAACTTGAAATTATATTTCTGGGAGAGAAGTTAAGTTGCAAAGTTATTTCAAGGAGGACATAATTAATTCATTGTTAAAGAATGCATAGATAACTAAAAGAAATGGAAATTATTCTTAATTCATCTATTTCCAGTTCAAACTGATAATTACAGTCAGCAGAAAAATATACATAGAAAAACGGATTGTTTGGTGATATAAAACTTAGGAAAGAAATTTTAGTTATTTTCAATAATATAAATGTTTAGATATATGTGTGTGCATATGTGTATATATATACATGAATGTGCACAAATTTATAAACCTGCAACTGTAGAATTTCTGCTCTATAGAACAATTATTGCTGTTCTAGCAATATAAGTGATAAAAATGCACTCAAGAAAACAATTTTTCAAATAATATTTATCTTCAGTGTGTAAGTTTTAATTTTAATATAATAAACATGCAAATATTGATATCTATGATTCTTTAATATATTAAATAAAAAATTATAAAGTAATAACATTTTAAATATTGAAATGTTCTTACTATTTGTGGTTTAAATGTTAACTTATTTAAACTCTCATATTTAAGACAGTGTGGTTGTTTCCAAATAAATAATTTTCCAATTATATGTTTTATTATGTAGTAGACTTCAACAATTGGCAAAGTGTTTTTGGACAAATAATAGGATACAATGCCATTCAAACTGAACTGATTCCTTGAGGAGAAATGGCCAATGTTTTTGTTGTTGTTATTTGTTTGTTTTTGTTTTTTGTCTGTCTGTCTGTGGGTGTGTGTTTTTGAATGAATGAAGAAGAGATGATTGTAATTAGTTGTATTTTAATAAATTGCAATCAGTTATTCCAAAGTAAACATTTTCTTAATATATTGCTGCTTGCTATTTCATGAATCCTTAGTAAGTAAAAACATATGGCCACAAAGGAAATCAAGTCTTCCTAGTAGTCTTCCAATGGCTTCCTTGCACATTTTCTTTAATCTTGACCTAGAAAATGTATATTTTATCTATAAACGTTTTCATCTG
Organism: Psammomys obesus; assembly: GCF_907164565.1. NCBI lineage: Eukaryota > Metazoa > Chordata > Mammalia > Rodentia > Muridae > Psammomys > Psammomys obesus. Next base: position 87,410 of record NW_026596095.1, on the reverse strand, counting down.
ATCTCTCAGAGCAAGTCCTGCTTTCATTTTATCCACAAGGCAAACAGTAGACAGCTTAAACAAGAGTTTATAAATTAATATTCACTTATAGAAAAAGATACATAATGAAAATATTGTCAGAGTTAAAAACAATTAAAATGTGAAATTGGTGCTGGAGAGATGGCTCATCAGTGTACTGATCCTGCAAAAGAATGGGTCAGTTCTCAGCACACCCTTCTTGGCTCACTGACCAGGATCAAGGAACCTCCTTTGCCCGCTCTGGATTCCTGCACATATATGGTACATGGAAACTTATGCAGGCTCATGTAAGCAAACACAAAACAAATAATTTCATAACATTAAAAAGTAGCTTATTCACCTATTTCTTTTTCTTTAGGGTATTACTAGTCGTTGATAGGATATATTACTTCTCATGTGAATATGTGTGAGAAAAACACAAAATTACATGCATTTCCTCAAACGTATGACTGCATCTGTTTTTCGCAAAAGCAGTTTATATAACTTACTCAGTAATGCTTCCAGCAATAGGAATTATAGGGAGATAATTAACAGGATTTTAAGATTTAGCCAGAATAAAATGACTCTTCCCCCTGGCCCCAGTGGAACTCAGCCTAGTGGGCAGCATCCATGTGGATGTAGTACACACATGTATTTTTTAATTCTTTATTAATTACACTTTCTTCACTTTGTATCCCCCTGTGGTTCCCTTCCTCTTCCTGTCCCAATCCTGTCCCTCTTTTCCTCCACTCTCTGCATGCATGCCCCTCCCCAGTCCACTGATAGGGGAGGTCTTCTTTCCTTCCTTATGATCCTAGTCAATTAGGTCTCATCAGGAGTGGCTGCATTGTCTTCTTCTGTGGCCTGGTAATGCTGCTTCCCCTTCAGGGGGAGGTAACAAAAGAGCAGGCCAATCAGTTCATGTCAGAGACAGTCCCTGTTCCTATTACAGTGGAACCCACTTGGATACTGAACTGCCATGGGATACATCTGTGCAGGGGTCTTAGGTTATCTCCATGCATGATCCTTGGTTGGAGTTTCAGTCTCAAGAAAGATCCCTGTGCTCAGATTTTGTGGTTCTATTGCTCTCCTTGAATGACTCTTAATGTCTCATGGTATTGGCATAGAAACAGAAAAGAGGATGAATGGAACTGCATAGAAGACCCAGAAATAAACCCACACACCTATGAATACTCAATATTTGACAAAGAAGCCAAATCCATTCAATGGAAAAAATACAGCATCTTCAACAAATGATGCTGGACCAACTGGATGTCTACATGCAGAAAAATGAAAATCGATCCATATTTATCACCCTGCACAAAACTAAATTCGAAGTGGATCAAGGACCTCAACATAAAACCAGATACTCTAAATCTGTTAGAAGAAAAAGTGGGGAACAGCCTAGAACTCATTGGCACAGGAGACAACTTCCTGAACAGAACACCAACAGCACAGGCTGTAAGAACAAAAATCAATAAATGAGACCTCATGAAACTGAAAAGTTTCTGTAAAGCAAAGGAAACCATCAAAACAAAACGACTGCCTACAGATTGGGAAAGAATCTTCACCAACCCTTTATCTGACAGAGGGCTAATATCCAGTGTATATAAAGAACTAAAGAAGCAGAAAAGCAACAAACCAAGTAATCCAGTTAAAAAATGGGGAACAGAGCTAAACAGAGAATTCTCAATAAAGGGATATCGAATGGCAGAGAAACACTTAAAGAAATGTTCAATAGCCTTAGTCATCAGGGAAATGCAAATCAAAACAATCCTGAGATTTCACCTTACACCTATCAGAATGGCCAAGATGAAAAACTCAAGTGACAACACATGCTGGAGAGGTTGTGGAGAAAGGGGAACCCTCCTCCACTGCTGGTTGGAATGTAAACTGGTACAACCACTTTGGAAGTCAATCTGGCACTTTCTCAGACAACTAGGAGTAGTGCTACCTCAAGACCCAGCTATACCACTCCTAGGTATATACCCAAAATTTGCTCAAGTACACAACAAGGACATTTGTTCAACCATGTTTGTAGCAGCTTTATTTGTAATAGCCAGAATCTGAAAACAACCCAGATGTCCATCAATGGAGGAATGGATACAGAAATTGTGGTATTTTTACACAATGGAATACTACTCAGCAATCAAAAAGGAGGAAATCATGAAATTTGTAGGCAAATGGTGGGATCTAGAAAAGATCATTCTGAATGAAGTATCCCAGAAGGAGAAAGACAAACATGGTATATACTCGCTTATATAGACCTACAAGATAATGAAGGTCTATACCTTCATAATGAAATCTAAACACCTAAAGAAGATAATCAAGAAAGAGGACTCGGGCGAAGATGATCAATCCTCATTTAGAAAGACAAATGGGATGTGCATTGAACGTATGACAGGAGTCTACCACAAAAGGCATCTGAAAGATTCTACCTAGCAGTGTTTCAAAGCAGACACTAAGACTCATAACCAAACTCTCGGCAGAGTGCAGGGTATCATATGAAAGAAGGGGAGTTAGTATGATATGGAAAGGATAGGAGCTCTACAAGGATCAAATATATCCAGGCACAGGGTCTTTTCTGAGACTGACACTCAACCAAGGACCATCTATGGATATAACCTAGAACTTCTGCTCGGATGTGGCCCTTGGTAGCTCAGTAATCAAGTAGTTTTCCAAAGTAAGGGGAACAAGGACTATTTCTAACAGGATCTCAGGGGCAGGCTCTTTGACCTCCCCAGCCCCCCAGGGGAGAAGCAGTCCTGTTAGGCCACAGAGGAGGACTTTGCAGCCAGCCCTGAAGATACCTGATAAAACAGGGTCAAATGAAAGAGGAGGAGTTCCTCCCCTAGCAGTGGACTTGGAAAGGGGCAGAAAGGAGATGAGGGAGATAGGGAAGGTTTGGAAGGGAATGAGGGAGCAGGATACAGCTGGGACACAGAGTTAACAAAATGTAACTAATAAGAAAAATAAAATTAAAAAGTAAATGAATAAATAATAATGGAAAAAAATAAAAAGAAAAAGAAATGTTTTGACACCAACATATTGAACAGGAAGATATATTTTATAAGATTTAGGACAGTTTTACATTAATTTAATATCAGAGCTGTATGCACTTGTCTTCAGTTTAATGTATGGAAGTATTCTCCATTAACCTATTGAACTGAAATGATCAATTTGAAATTTTCTAATGATGAAGTTATTATGAACTTCAAATAAAAATTATAAAAGAGAGGATAAGAAGAAAATGTGAAACCGTTAACCTACTAATTTACTGAAATGACCAGGAAACATGCAGAGGAGCAATGCCTGTCCATTTTGATGCTTTTGTTTAATGTGGTAGCATGGTCTGGCCTTTATGACTTTAACTTAAAGACTGGATGAATGAAGGAGGCCTCCATTCACATGTAGTGTATCTATGGGGAATGTGGAAGGTAAAAATTCATTCACAGTGATCTCCGACGATGAGTCCATGCATGCATTTATAACATTTCCATTTTTTACTGATTTCTGTAATTTTAGCCAGCTAACTTTTCCATTTATCAACCATAGTCCTCTAAATTTTTTGATTGTTTGTTTCATTTTTGTTTTCTTTGAGACAAGGTTTCTCTGTTTAGCCTTGGTTGTCCTCAACTCACTTTGTAGACCAGGCTGTCCTTGAACTCATAGAGATCCAGCTTCCTCTGCCTTACACATTGCTAGAGTTAGAGGCCTGTCCTCTGGATTTTTAAAGCACATAGTATTTTTAACTTTTATTTTTAGGTTTTGTACCAGACTGTGTGGTGTGGATATTCAATACTTGTTTTCTTTTTAAAGCACTATCTATTTTAGTTTTTCATGATTTTGATAGTGGCTTTTATTTTCTCAACATTTCTTTTTCTTTTCTTATATTTTAATAACATGCATTTATCTTCTTTTATTTGTGTTGTTCTAACTACATTACTATCAAACATATGGTCATAGCAAATTTTCATTTTTCCTTCATTTTTCATACTGCTGTGCCTGAAGAATCCAGACCAGGACACAATGGCTGCGGCATCTGTCGAGTTCCTTCTTCTTGAATCACACATGATCTTTTCATAATGACCTTACATGGCAGAACAGGAAAAGAGTTTAGTGATGCTTTCTAAAACAGAGGACTAATCCCATTCATGAGGATTCTACCTTTGTAAATTAAGCACCACACAGAAGATTTACTCAGATATTCTTGCTTTGTGTACTAAGCTTCAATGCTTGAATTTGGTAGTAAGGAGGAAAATACGGAATTTATTTAAAGAATCTTCCCAGTCATCTTGCAATGTACATATCTCCAGATATGAAATATGCATTTTCCAGATATCTACTTTGAGTGAGAGAACAGTATACCTAACAATATATCAACCCAAGCCCATTTTGGTTGTCTCAGGGCTCTCAACAACAACACATTAAGAACAGAAACAATGTCTTTTTTTTAAACCTTGTCATTTATTTGTTTATTTATTATGCATTCCTTTTCTTTTCATGTTATGCTACCAATCCCATCTAAAGAACTTCTCATAAAACTAAAAGCTTTGAAAGACAGCAGTGTTATACCCAGTTTGCAAGCCCCCGAAAGACCACCAGAAATCAACTCCATTGCAAAACACAAGAGGGATTTTCATTACAAGATCGAGCCTGGCTCACAAACCAGTCACAAAGACAAAGAGGCAAGTAACAATACCCACACACACATTGGAAAAACGAGGTTTTTAAAGGGAAAAATTGCAAGGAGGGAAGTACAAGCCTTGGTGTTACAGGATTAGATAAGAGGGTCTCTAGGGAAGCTAACTTTTAAAATGACTGGTCTGTTTAGGCACCAAGGTCACAAATGGTCAGTCCTAGCTGCCTGGGGGACAGCTGATCTAGACTAATTCCCCATTAAGTGCAGATTAGGCTATAGCAGGGCTGGGGGGAAGTGGGATTTAGCACAAGCACATCTTGTGGGTTTTCTTAGGGGCTATACTACCTGACTATAGTCACACTCTGAAGTTTATCTGGGTGTGGGACCATTGCTGGACCTTTGGTCTGGTTGCTAAACAATGGTATCTCCTAGGTCCAGAAAGGAATGTGGTCAGGTCCAGGAAAGAATGTAGTCCGGTGATTTTGCCCCAGCCCCAGGAATGAACTCTAAGTTTTTGAACCTCGCAACCAATAGGAGCAGACTCCTTTCCTCCAGAAGTCTTAATTGAGAGTCATTCAAATTGCTGTAAATTACAGGCCACTTTAGTCTAAGTAGTAAGATCCAGACAATTCAGGGTCAAGGTGAGACCTTTTATCACATAAAAGAAAAATCAAAGGTTTGATGATGCCTGCTCTGTAGGGGGATTTTAATCCTGAAACATGCTCCTCTGGCAAGGGATCACATCCAAAGATCTTGGTCTATGTGATCCATGTGGAATGCAGACACACCCTCGATTACAGTGTGGTTTGGCTGGAATACAGACACATCCTTAGCAAACACCTTTAGTCCCAAACAATGAAGGAAAGGTTAGTTTGTAGAATGAAGTATCTTTGAAGTATCCTTCAAAGGATTAAGGGGCAGACAAACTAAAGAATCAGAGATTTGACAGGAGTCAGAGGTAGGATATGCCCAACTCTCAGGAGATAAGGACAGGAGAGACAGGACAGGGAGAGTTGTTTTATTTTTTATTTTTATTTTTTTAAATTACAGTTTATTCACTTTGTATCCCAGCTGTAGCCCTCTCTTTAGTCCCCTCCCAAACCTCCTTTCCTCCCACTTCTCTCCAAGTCCCTCCCAAGTACAGTGTTAGGGGAGGTCTTCCTCCCCTTCCATCTGATCCTCATCTATCAGGTCTCATCAGGACTGGCTGCAATGTCTTGCTCTGTGGCCTGGTAAGGCTGCTCCTCACTCAGGGGTAGGTGATCAAAGAGCCAGCCTATGAGTTCATGTCAAAGACAGGGTTTGTTTTTTGTTTTTTGTTTTTTGTTTTTTGTTTTTTTGTTTTTTTCGGCCTCACCTAGCCTAATTCCACTTTGTTCTCTACTTCATGCTGGAGGTTAAAGGTGTGAATTCTTGGTTACCTGCTCTGGTTTCTATATCTTCTGCCAGCTGATATGCTTTGCAGGCATGGTGGACTCTTATTCCTCTGGAGTAAACTGAGTAAACTCCTCCTTCTGTAAGTTTCCATCACCATGACGTTTTATCACAGCAACAGAAAAAGTACCTAACATCCCATTTATATTCATATAACATAAGTAACATAAGTCTTAAAAATGTATCATTCCTATGATCTCTTGTCACACAATGCTGTCATATCTACAAAATAAAGGTTAAGAATTTTCATGGCAGGAGTTAAACAGTTTCCCAGCATCCTTTCACTTAAGGGGACACAAGAAGCTGTCAATGCCTTTGCAAAGACAGGTTTTTTACAGAGTTGATTACCCATACAGTTTTACAGAGACATGTTGCAGAGAAAAACAAAACAAACAAACAAAAAGTAGACCTAGGTGAAGACAGAATGAGCCAGAGAATGAGACGGTGCCAGAAGACTAAAACATCTTCAGAATTAGTTTGAAGCCAGGCAGAGCAATCCAGTCAGAAACCCAGAGAAGTGAGTTCAAATCAGTCAACTTGGAGAAGTTTAGGCCAGAACAGCTGAATTGAACCAGCTATCAAGGGTTTAGAAAGACTTAGAAAGTCTTGGGAATGGCTCTGATCTCATCCCCTCATCTGATTTAAAAAAAAAAAAAAAAATACACCACTCTTTTCCAAACTTAGCAGCATATATTGTGACCTCAATAACAACAACAACAACAACAACAAAAGTATGAAATTTCAGTCATGGTCTAATGAAGAATAACATCTGAAAAATAACCAATAAGAGAAAAAGGTACTGATTTCATTAACTTTAATTGACTCAGTGTGTGTGTGTGTGTGTGTGTGTGTGTGTGTGTGTGTGTGTGTGTATGAGAGAGAGAGAGATTGAGAGACAGAGGTAAGTATGCAGTCAGAAGAAAAATCTGCTTTATTCTTCCACAGTGTCCTTGAAATTGAACTCAAGTCATCCAGTTTGGAGCCAAGCTGGTTTCTGACCTACCTCACAGGGCCTATTTTGTACATTTTTATTTAGGAAGCATAAAGTCTGTTTTTAAAAATTGCTCCAAGGAGATGTACCAATTTGAATTACTGAGAATCAAAATAGATTAGTCTGATAATGTCTTATGTTACCTTTTTAAAAATCTTAATCCATCTGTAAATATTCTTTGTTTTTCCTCATATTTTGTTGCTGAGTAGGGGTAGGATGATGTAAGTAGGCACAAAATTGGGCCTATCATAATATACACTTCTCTACCATAGAGATAAGCCCCAGTTCCTAATTACCAATTTGTACACTCATCAACTATCTAACTTTTTCTTAGATATTTTCTATTGTTCTTTTTTTAACAAACTGTCATTCAACATCTACTTTTTTCTTCTTACATACTAATGCATAGTCATGAAAAAGTGATCTTAAAAAAATAAAAAAGTTTTTGCATAGAAAGACCTAGACCTTCTCTCACTGTTCAGTTATAGCCCATGGGCAGATCAGTCTCCAAGTGGGTTCTCTTGTAAAGGGAGCAGAAACGGTCTCTGATATGAACTTGCTTGTCTGCTCTTTGATCATTTCTCCCTGGTAGGATGGCCTCACCAGGCCATAAAGAAAGAGGATCCAGGCCGTCCTGATGGGACCTGATAGGCTAGGGTAGGATCGTAGGGAAGGATGACCATCCTCTTTTTCAGTGGACTAGGGGAAGGGGATAGGAGAGGAAGAAGGACAGAGGGTAGGACAGGGAGAAAATGAGGAAGGGGGCTATAATTGATATACAAATTGAATAAATTTCAAAAACTAATCAAATAAAATTTTATAAATCAAGGCTGAAGACTTATATATATATATATTTATTTATTGAAATAATAAAAATTAAAATTCTGCTACCATTACATCAGGGTTAACTTCACTGTTTAAATGCTTAAATATATAATTACTTTTCCTACTGTTTCAAACTAGATAATTCAGCTTTATGCTCAATAGTCTTTTACATAACTCTTCTTTGCTTTCTTAAATTATACATCATTATTAAGCAACATACACACACTCAGAACACTGGATATTACCTCATAATAAATATAATTACAATTCATTCATTTTATGTGTAATTATTGGATTCATAACTATCTTCCTTTAGAGTTTCATAATAAAATTGGGCATGAATCCTAAATCTTATTTGTATTTGTGTTCTTGAAATTGTATTGTGACAAACCAAAATTTATCTCTGTGTACAAATTAAATGAATGTTTCATACTGATAATTGTTTATAACCAGACCAGATAAACTGGAGTAACAGAACATCAATATAACAAAACCAACATATTTAAGATTTTTATATTTCTTTGAGTATGTAATAGTAATAATTCTATCTACTTATCATCTATCTAGCTACCTATCTATCTAGTTACCTATCATTTGTCTATTTATTTATTTGGTTTCTCAAACCAGGGATTCTCTGTGTAGCCTTGGCTCTCCTTGACTTGCTATGTATATCAGGCTGTCCTCAAACTCAAAGAGATCTATGTGCCTCTGCCTCACAAGAGTATGCATCACCAAGCTTGGCTTGTAATAATAATTTTAAAGCATATAATTTATTGTTATATTATCCTCATTGTGAGACACAGGAAAAAATTGATTTTTATTTAAGGAAGTCTAATAAAAATTTTTAAAGTGGCAACACAATTTAAAAATAACATCTGATATTCTGTGCTGTTTTTACTCCATGGTTGACTTAAGTGCAAATATTTTCAATACGGTAATTTCCTATGTTTTAATTTTGCAATTGTAAAACTTGTTATAGTAAGTGAATATGATAACTATTTGTAGAACATGTTATTTATTATTTGAGATATTGAAATATAACTGAAAATTATATGAGGTTTCATTCATTGATTAAATTTGCATTAAATATATTGTAAACATGCTGGAGAGGTTGTGGAGAAAGGGGAACCCTCCTCCACTGCTGGTGGGACTGTAAACTGGTACAACCACTTTGGAAATCAATCTGGCGCTTTCTCAGACAACAAGGAATAACACTTCCTCAACATCCAGCTGTACCACTCCTAGGCATATATCCAAAAGAGGCTCAAGTAAACACTAAGGACATTTGCTCAACCATGTTTGTAGCAGCCTTATTTGTAATAGCCAGAAGCTGGAAACAGCCCAGATGCCACTCAACTGAATAATGGATACAGAAATTGTGGTACATATACACAATGGAATATTACTCAGCAATGAAAAACAAGAAAATCATGAAATTTGCAGGTAAATGGTGGGATCTGGAAAGGATAAACCAGAGTGAGCTATCCCAGAAGCAGAAAGACAAACAAGGTATATACTCATTCATATAGACATACAATATAGGATAAAGCTACTAAAATCTGTACACCTACAGAAACTAGTCAAAAGGGAGGAGTCTGGCTAAAATGCTCAATACCCACTCTGAAAGGCAAAGAGGATGAACACCAGAAGAAGAAGAAAACAAGAAACAAGTTAGGAGCCTCCCACAGACGACCTCTGAAACGCTCTGCCTTGCAGACTATCAAAGCAGATGCTGAGACTTATGGCAAAACTTTTGGCAGAATGCAGAAAATCTTATGAAAGAAATGGGAAATAATAGTTAGATCTGAGAGGAGAGGAGGTCTACAAGGAGAGCGACAGAACCAAATAAATCTGAGCACAGGGGTCTTTCCTGAGACTCATACTCCAACCAAGTTCCATGCATGGAGATAACCTAGAACCCCTGCACAGATGTAGCCCATGGCAGTTCAGTGTCCAAGTAGGTTCCATACTAATGGGAACAGGGACTGCTTCTAACATGAACTGATTGGCCTGCTCTTTGATCACCTACCCTGAGTCGGGAGGGAGCAGCCTTACCAGGCCACAGAAGAAGACAATGCAGCCACTCCTGATGAGATTTGATAGACTAAGATCAGAAGGAAGAAAAAGAAACCCTCCCCTACCAGTGGACTTGGGGAGGGGAGTGTGTGGAGAAAGGGGAGGAAAAGAGGGATTGGGAGGGGAGGAGGGAGGGAACTAGAGGGGGGATACAAAATCAATAAAGTATAATTTAAAAAATATGTATTGTAGCTTGAGGTTTTTTTATTCTTTTTTAATTAAATTTTAATTTTTTATATTAACTACAGTTTATTCACTTTGTGTCTCAGCTGTAGCCCCCTTCTGAGTCCCCTCTCAATCCCACTCTCCCTCCCTCATCTCCTCCCATTCCCCTCTCCAAGTCCACTGATAGGGGAGGTCCTCCTCCCCATCCATCTGACCTAGCTTATCAGGTCTGATCAGGACTGGCTACATTGTCCTCCTCTGCAGCCTGGCAAAGCTGCTCCCTCCCCAGGGGAGTGGTCAAAGAGCCTGCCACTGAGTTCATATCAGAGACAGTTCCTCCTTCCCTCCTCCATTGCTGGTAGAATGTAAACTTCTACTGCCACTTTGGAAACTAATCTGGTGCTTTCTCAGAAACCTGGGAATAGTACTACCTCAAGATCTAGCTATACCACTCCTGGGCATATACCCAAAAGGTCCCCTAACATTCAATAAAAATATTTGCTCAACCAAAAAAAAAAAAAAAAAAAAAAAAAAATTAAAAAAAATTCTGAAAAAAAAAAAAAAAAAAAAAAAACAAATCTTTTCTGTTACACCTACTAATCTAAAGATTAATGTAACTAGAATTTTGATGACATGATGTTCTAGATAAAATAATAGGAGAAAATTCATTCTTTTCTAGTCTGTATTTCAGAAGAAATTAATGACTTACAGAAAAAAATTCTGTATTACTGAAGAAATCTTCTGTATAAAGGATCAAAGTATATACCTTGCATACTTATGAAATATATTTTTATTTTTTCTAGGAGGGTCCAATAATACATGTTAGAATGCCTTGAAAGTTTCTAAGTTTCTGGATGAAAAATTACTTACCAAAAACTATAAGTCTACAAACATAGCTAAATGGTAATAAAATAATTATTTGAAAATGTTTAAGCTAATTTAATATGAATATCAATTACAATATACATATTTAATAATGAACCAGTTTTGTACTAAATGATGCAATGTTTCAATAATATTATTGAACACTATTGAATATTATTAATTATTATCACAATCACTATTAATAGTATTAATAATCAGCATTATTTCTTATTATTAATAACAATGTTGAATAATATTATTAATTATTGCTAAGTCCATAAAAGATCTATTTCCTGTTTTAGGTGTTTTGACCACAGTTAGTATTTGTACATGTGATACTATAAATACAATTATATACATGCATACAGAATTAAAACTTAACTTTTACTTATATAAATAAAAACCTTAATTAAAATAAATGAGCTTGCAGGGCAGAGCCTTTCAGAGGCCCTCTGTGGGAGGCTCCTAACTTGTTTCCTGTTTTCTTCTTCTTCTGATGTACATCCTCTTTGCCTTTGGGATGGGGATTGAGCATTTTAGCAAGAGTTCTCCTTCTTGGCAATTTTCTTTAGGTGTACAGATTTTTTTTTTTCTTTTTAGTTACATTTTGTTAACTCTGTGTCCCAACTGTATCCCGCTCCCTCATTCCCTCCCCAACCCCACACTCCCTCCCTGGTCTCCTCCCTGCCCCTTTCCAAGTCCACTGATAGGGGAGGACCTCCTCCCCTTTCATCTGACCCTGTTTTATCAGGTATCTTCAGGGCTGGCTGCAAAGTCCTCCTCTGTGGCCTAACAGACTGCTCCTCCCCTGGGGTGGGGGTCAAACAGCCTGCCCTTGAGATCCTATTAGAAATAGTCCGTGTTCCCCTTACTTTGGAAAACTACTTGGTTACTGAGCTACCACAGGCCACATCCGAGCAGAAGTTCTAGGTTATATCCATAGATGGTCCTTGGTTGAGTGTCAGTCTCAGAAAAGACCCTGTGCCCAGATATGTTTGGTCCTTATAGAGCTCCTATCCTTTCCATATCATACTAACTTCCCTTCTTTCATATGATTCCCTGCACTCTGCCGAGGGTTTGGTTATGAGTCTTAGTGTCTGCTTTGAAACACTGCTAGGTAGAGTCTTTCAGATGCCTTTTGTGGTAGACTCCTGTCATAAGTTCAATGCACATCCCATTTGTCTTTCTAAATGAGGATTAATCACCTTCGCCTGTGTCCACTTTCTTGATTATCTTCTTTAGGTGTGTACTTGGAAACAACCCAGATGTCCATCAACAGAGGAATGGATACAGAAATTGTGGTATTTTTACACAATGGAATACTACTCAGCAATCAAAAAGGAGGAAATCATGAAATTTGCAGGCAAGTGGTGGGATCTAGAAAAGATCATTCTGAGTGAAGTATCCCAGAAGGAGAAAGACAAACTTGGTATATACTCGCTTATATAGACCTACAAGATATGATAAACATAATGAAATCTACACACCTAAAGGTGTACAGATTTTAGTAGGCTTATCCTATATTATATGTCTATATGAGTGAGTATATACCATGTGTGTCTTTCTGTTTCTGGGATAGCTCACTCAGGATGATCCTTTCCAGTTCCCACCATTCACCTGCAAATTTCATGATTGCCTTGTTTTTTGTTGCCCTGCAGACTATCAAAGCAGATGTTGAGACTTATGACCAAACTTTGGGCAGAATGCAGGGAATCTTATGAAAGAAGTGGGAAATAGTAAAATCTGGAGAGGACAGGAGGTCCACAAGGAGAACAACAGAACCAAAAAATTTGAGCACAGGTGTCTTTCCTGAGACTTATACTCCAACCAAGTACCATGCATGGAGATAACCTAGAACCCCTGCACAGATGTAGCCCATGGCAGTTCAGTGTGCAAGTGGGTTCCATAGTAATGGGAACAGGGAATACCTCTGACATAATCTGATTGGCCTGCTCTTTAATCACTTGCCCCTGAGGGGGGAGCAGCCTTACCAGGCCACAGAGGAAGACAATGCAGCCACTCCTGATGAGACCTAACAGACAAGGATCAGAAGGAAGAAAAAGAAACCCTCCCCTACCAGTGGACTTGGGGAGGGACATTCATGAGGAAGGGGGAGGGAGGGTGGGATTGGGAGGGGAGCAGGGAGGGAACTACAGGGGGGATACAAAGTAAATAAAGTGTAATTAAAAATAAAACTAATTAAAATTAAAAAGAATAATAAATGATGTGTCTCATATATCTAAAAATATTAAAAAATGTATGAGCTTATCATCAAAGAAGAGAGGACCTCATGGGTACCAAGCCACCCTGGTACATCAAGCCATCAGTACCATGTACAGCCTCTCCCACTGAAGCCAAACAGGGCAGCCCAGCTTGGGGAAAGGAATCCAAAGTCAGGCCACAGTGTCAGAGACAGTTCCCAGTCTAATTGTTTAGGGGACCAACATGAAGAACAAAGTACACATTTGCTATATAAGGGCCAGCCGTATGCATTCTCTTTGGTTCGTGGTGCCGTCTTTGTGAGCTCCCACAGGCCCAGGTTGGTTTGCTCTATAGGTCTTCTTGCAGTGTCCTTGATCCTTCTGGATACCTCAATCCTTCCCCCATTCTTCCACAATACTCCCAGAGACCAGCCTATTGTTTGGCTGTGGGTCTCTGCACCTGTTTCCATCAGCTGCTGGATGAAACCTTTCAACAAACAATTGTGCTAGGCTCCTGTCTCCAAACAAAGCAGGGTATCATTAATAGTGTCAAGTGTTGGGTCTCTCTTATGGGGTGGGTGCCAATTTGAGCCAGTTATTAGTTTTTCATTCCCTTGATCTCTGCTCCATCTTTATCCCTGCAATATTTGTAAACAGGCAAATTTGAAGTAGAAGTGTTTGTGGGTGTCCTGCCTGGCTGCAGTAGGTGGTCTCTTCAGGCTCCATTTCCTCCACTGGTAGAACTCTTATCTATGGTCACCCCCATAAGACTCCCAGAGGCATCCCCTGTTTCTGGGACATACCTCCTCCACTGATTTCTGTTTTGTTCCAATCCTTCCCTTCCCCATTCCTGATTCCTAGCCCTACTCCCCCTCCTTACTCCTTATCCCTTGCTCATTCAGTTCCTTTCCTCCATCTACTTCAGATATCTATTTTATTTCCCTTTCTGAGTGAGAGTCAGAATTTTAATTCTCATAGAATTTTAATTTCTGAATAAGGAAGGGAAGTTTTTGTTATATATCCATTATCTACATTAATAACTGATATGTTTTAGGCAAAGTTCACTACTGAATATAGAAATAACCAAAGGTTAAATAATCTTTCCAATATTAAATTCACGGTGAACTGATGTAACATTATAAAGCATGAATATAAAGGCAGGAAGAACCACCCATAATGATGTCAATTGTTATATACATCAGGCTATGATTGGATGACTTCTGTAGACATTAATTCCCAGATGACTGACTAATCAATACTAAATGCAGATTATTGTCAAATAAAGGGAAGATATGGCAAATCCAAACAAACAAGGGTGAACTGAGGTAATATAACAGATTGATAAAAGGAAAGATAAAACATCAGGAAATCAACAAAATGTGCTTTTAATTTGGAGATTCTAAAATTGCATTGTAATTTAGTCTGATTGTATAGTGAATTTTGTATAAAAGAAGCAATTTAAAAAAAACTTTCATGTAATTCAATAAAGTCTCAGTACTTCCCACCAATTAATTCTAAGTTGGGAATAAGCATATTACAAAGTATACATTGCTAGGTGGTGTTGGTGCATACCTTTAATCAAGCACTGGAAGGCAGAGGCAGGTTTAACTCTGAATTCAAGGCCAGCCTGGTCTACAAAGTGAGTTCCAGGATAGCTAGGGCTGAACAGAGAAACCCTGTCTTGAACCACCAAAAAAGTAAGCCAATAAACACATTAATTTAACATAATCCCCAAGATTTTAATTGAGAGGTTTGCGGGGGAAAAAAAAGCTAGACTTTTAAAATATTTTTAAATGCACTTCAAAGCACTGTGTGCACAAGAGATTTGAGAGCCAGTAATTCCACTTAGTCATGTTGAATTGGTAGTCAGTGCTGGATGTAACTCAAGGGAATTATTTTCTTGGACCATGAAACATTTGCAAATGTTCTGAATAAACCTGTAAACATTCCCATTTCCAGCTTTTCTTGAAATATGAAGAGCAAGCTGGAGCAAGACAGTAGGTGCATTACTAACAGGAATGTAGTGCAAGTGTCGCCCGCCAACTCCCTGAGTATTTAGTCCCTTCTTTCATCTATTCAAATCAACATTTATTGATAATTTATATTGCAGTGTATTTCTATACCTGCAAAGTAAACTAAAATAAAATACACAAAACTGCTATAATTGCACTCTGTCATGTTAGGTTTGAGCTAGGTACATAGATAACTTTCCACTTCAGTTTTACAGCTACTAGTAGGCACTGCATCCAAATGTGTCTGTAAATCTCTAACACGCTCTCTGGATTCTCCCCACTCCTCTCTTTTTCTCTACTTCAGGAATGCAGTCTTCATAGCTGCTTTTGGTCTTGCTGATGCTATAATAAGGGTTAACAGCCTTTCTAATTTTTTGGCAAACTCCTAAGTGTCTGGATACAGAGAGAATGACAGGAAAGTAGACACTTAAAGACATCAGACAGCAAAAGATTAAGGTATACATATCTTGTGCTTACACACTGAATACATCCAAGGTTCCTTTTCTTGATACCTGTGTATATCTTATAGATTCTTCACATCCTCATAGTGCAAAGCAAAGCCTCTCTTTCCCCCATCCAAATCTCTTAACTAAGCTTTCATAATTTTCTAGCTATCCAAAATCCCTTGTTCTTTTCGTATCCTAGATTCATATAAACCTTGAACCCTGAAGAAACTTCCTTCTCTGACTGTTGATGCTTTCTGTTTTTGCATGCATTCTGTCATTTAAAAAAAAAAATTATTACAACTTATTCACTTTGTATCCAGGCTGTAGCCCCTCCCTCATCTCCACCCAGTGCTACTCTCCCTCCTTCTTCCCCTTCTATGTCCCTCCCCTAGTTCACTGATGGGAGGTGTCCTCCTTCCCTAGTATTGCACCCTAGTCAATCAGGTCTCATTAGGAATGTCTGGATCCTCTTTCTCTGTAGCCTAGTTAAATCACCTCACCAGGGGGAAGTGCCCAAAGAGCCTACCACTAAGTCCATGTCAGAGACTGCCCTTGCTCCCCTGACTAGGGAACCGACATGGAGACTTAACTGCCCATGGGCTACATCTGAGAGGGGGTTCTAGGTCCTCCACATGCATAGTCCTTGGTTGATTCATCAGTCTCTGCAGGACCCCATGAGACCAGACTTTTTGGCTCTGTTGGTCTGCTTGTGGAGCTCCTTTCTGAAAAAGAGCCAGATTGATTTCTAAAGTGGTTGTACAAGTTTACATTCCTGACAGCAATGGAAGAGGGTATCTCATTCTCCACAACTTTTCCAGTATGTGTTATCCCTGGAATTTCTGAGCTTAGCCATTCTGATGGGTGTAATATGGAATATCAGGGTTGTTTTGATTTGCATTTCTCAGATTACTAAGGAACTTGAACATTTCTATAAGTGTTTCTCTGCCATTCAATGTTCCTCTGAAAATTAGGAACAGTGCTACCTCAAGATCGAGCTATATCACTCCTGAACATGTATCTGAAAGATGCTCAACCATACAACAGGGACATTTGCTCAGCTATGTTCATAGCAACTTTACTCATAATAGCAGAGAGACTGAGAGACTGAGTTCAATTCCTGGCATCCACATGGTGCTCTTATATGGTTTCATTTCCATGTCTTTAAACTGCACATTGTAGAAAAACTCAACCAGTATCTATAACATCACAAACAGCTGTGAGAGAAAATAAAACCATACAAAAATGAAGACAGAACAAAATCAAACAATTAGCTGGCATTCTAGACTGAGGTGGGATTTATTCATTTGTCACTGCGTTACTTTGTTTGAGAGTGATGATTCATTATTTACCATTTCTACATAATTTTCCTCACTTTGACAGTAGTCTGCTTATCCAGGCAATACACATTATATAACTCATTGCCTCACCAATATGTGGAACTTCCAACTTTTATTTGCTGTTACTACTCGGTGTTCTTACCTTTTGGTTCATTCCAACTTGGCAATCATGTAGAGTAATTACTCTGATCACCATTATATCATCAAAGGCAATTGTGCTTGTTGGCATAATATCTTACTTTCATGTTGATAATCTACTAGCAAGAAGAAACCAAAAGACCCTGGCTATAGGAGTGTTATCAAGTTCACTCACTCCTTAATCAAGCTATTTTGACAGCACATAAATACAGGAAGGACAGAAAAGAAATGGTAGTGAAGGTATAATACATTGGTACTAACTTTGCTTCCTTAGTTCGTTTATTTTAAATTGGAAAAACACAACAGCTTACACTTGTGTTTGGTTCAGTACATATAACACATTCCAGAACAATGTATAAAGAATGCCGTGTTCCATCTGGGGTCAACTCATGACGTGAATTTGTCTATTTCTAGATACCAGCATTCACAGTAATAGATTAAATGGCTTTATACTCATTGCCCCTCCTTATTACTAAGTTTCCCTGTTTAAATCAAACATAATGCACTATTTAATGTGCCTACATATAACATAATGTCTAGTTCTAGGATAGAGATGGAGCTTCAGAAGGTGAACACCACCCTCTGAAATATATATAATTGCAGCTAGTGTGCATGAATGACGTTAGCGTGGGAAGGAAAATTACTATGAAAAGAATGGAACCAATAACAGGTTGTCACCACAGAGAAGCATGATGCTAACAATGCGACTCTTCAGTAGTAGCAACTTGGTGAGGGATTTCTGCTTTGGAAACTTATTGAATTTATTCATTTCATATTATATCTTGGAAATTAAACTTATAGATTTTAGGCTTATCAACGTTGTACATGTGGCTTCTCTCTAAGGAAGAAGTTTAGCATATTAAAATTACAAGTTTTGCAAATGTACTTCAATGAAAGAGTGAAATAATAATGTATTGTGGGAAAGAAAAGGTAGCAGAAAGATGGGATATAAATGATTCTATTTACAGAGACTTTCATGCAGATTTCAAGTCAATGAAATGGGCAGAATTACAGAACCTTTTTTATTTAGAACCCAAATTGTATTTTCAGGAAAATGTATAGGACAAAAGTAAAATGTGTGGAGCTACAGAAGTTGCTCAGCAGTTTAAGTTGCTGCTCTCACAGAGAAGAGAGATTCTTTTTCCAGGATCATATCAGCCAATTCGCAAGTGCCTATGACTACAGTAACAGGAATGAAGCCCTCTAGTTGTCAGGCCCCAACATGTGTATGATACACATAGACACTTATAAGTACTCAAACATACATACAAATAATAAAGAAATAAGTGGATACTAAACATATAATACAGGATAAACGTACTAAAATCTGTACATCTAAGGAAGCTAATCAGGAAGGAGAACTCTGGCTAAAATGCTCAATCCCTATTCAGAAAGGCCAAGAGGACGGATCTTGGAGGAGGGAGAAAACAGGGAACAGGACAGCAGCCTACAACAGAGGGCCTCTGAAAGGCTCTACCTGCTGTTAAGGGTATCGAGGCAGATGTTGACACTCATAGCCAAACTTTGGGCAGAGTACAAGAAATATAATGAAAGAAGTGGGAGATAGTAAGACCTGGAGAGGACAGGAGTTCCACAAGGACAGCGACAGATCCTAAAATTCTAGGCACAGAGGTCTTTTCTTAAACTGATACTACAGCCAAGGACTACTCACAGAGGTGGCCTGAAACCTGAGCGCAGAGGTAGCCTATGGCAGTTCAATATCCAAGTGGCCTCCATAGTAATGGGGACAGAGACTGTCTCTGACATGAACTGATTGGCCTCACTTTGATCACCTACTCCTGAGGGGGGAGCAGCCTTACCAGGCAATAGAAGAAGACGATGCTGCCACTCCTGATGAGACCTAATAGACTAGGGTCAGAGGGGAGAGGAGGAGGACCTTCCTTATCAGTGGACTGGAAGAGGAATGCTGGGGAAGAGTGACAGTGGGATTGGGAAGGGAGGAGGGAGGGAGGTACAGGGGGATACAAAGTGAATAAACTGTAATTAATAAAAATAAAAATAATAAAAAATAAATAAATAAAATTTTAAAGTAAATTGAATTGTTAAAAAATAATGTAAATCAGTGACTTAACTTTTATTCAACAAACAATAGTATTAAATTATACTATATCCTCATTAAGTTACCTATTTTCATATTACATTAGATAATATATGAATCACCTTTTAAGAATAGTGTTAATTACCATTTACATATAAAAACTTCAGGATCATAAAAAGTTTGTTAACAAACCCAAGGTTATGCAGTAATGAGAGGTCTCTGCAGAGTAGAAAATTTAATCTTTTCCTCATATATTGCAAAGTTCAGAGGTGATAACCTTCCAAGAAAGAAAGATTAATAACAGGAAAAAAAAAAAAACAAACAACATTTTATCCAATAGTAATTCTGTTTTTCATGGTAGCCTTCAGACATAAAGACCCAACTACCTACTGAAAACTTCATTGTTGTTTGTTCTTTTGCTTGTTTTAGTTTTTCATGGGCAAAACATAATAACAGCATCCTCTAAAGATAAACTGTGTAATTTTGTGAAGTCAAGAGATTCAGATTTTCTGGGATTTGGGTATAAATCTTCTCAGAAAGAGAGTCTTAAGTTTGTGAGGAAGAAGATCAGAGTGTAATCTTCCCGTGTCTTCAGTTTTCTCACAATTTTTTTTTCTAAAACAATTTATATAAAGAAAGTATAGGTTGGGTATTCATTGTGCTTCCACAGTTAAGGCCATTTCATCCCAACGTTCATTGATAACCTGAAATGAAAAATCCGGAAAGAAAATCAAACTGTTTAACATATTTTAAAAATAATAATATAAAAGAAAGAATATTTTAGGTCTAGAATAGAAGGAAGGCCTGCCTACATGGGGACAAGAAAACGGAAACACACTTAGCTTGATTGTAAGCACATTTACTTCCACACAGCCCCACACACACCTCCACACAGGTATGTGCAGCAGTCAAATGCAGGCAAATGTATTTTTACACACAGTCATTTACATGCTGTCACAGAAATTATAGGCCGTTCAAATAAGACTTTAGCGATAAATATTTTTTATTTGTTGTTAATTTTATGAATTTTTAAAAATTCTTTATTAATTATGCTTTATTCACTTTGTATCCCCCCTGGGCTCCCTCCCTCCTCCTGCCCCAATCCCTCCCTTCCTCCACCCTCTGCATGCATGCCCCTCCCCAAGTCCACTGATAGGGGAGGTCTTCTTTTCCTTCCTTCTGATCCTTGTCAATTAGGTCTCATCAGGAGTGGCTGCATTGTCTTCTTCTGTGGCCTGGTAATGCTGCTTCCCCCATGTGAATATGGGGCTATTTGCTCAAACTAAGAAATTATTAAAAATGCAATAGTTATAATAACAACTTACATGTCACAACTGATTTCACTTATGTGCACAATTTTCTCAGAAACGCTGTTAACACAGTGTAACCCTCTTAGAAACAGAGGTATTTACAGGAAATTAATCTAGACAGAAGCACAAAATTTAGTAATTGCTAAATTAATTTACGCAATAGAATACTGCCAAATTTTTGGAATTATCTTTTAACTGATACATAATGCAAATGTTCATAACAAATATTTCCAAAAATAATCAGACATATGGATGAGTAATGTTTAATGATGATTTGTCTGTAATTATTAAATTTCAATTTTCCATTGAGTTATTTTAATAGATAACTGATGAGAAAAGTAATGAGTAATTCTGCAACAATGTGTGAAAAGGCTATTGATGTGCTAGATTTTAAGATAACAAATTAATACGTGTAACTCAGTTATTCAATACTAAAAATAAAATAGTGTTGTTGAGATGGCTGAGCGAGTAAAGGCACCTGTTGCCTTACTAAGTGAATTCAACCCCAGGGACATATGCCATAGAAGGAGAAAAATTATTTGTGAAATTGGTTCTTTGATCTTCACACGTTTGTCTTGAAGCACACACATGCACCTATGTTAGAGCACATATCCACTTAAAGCACAACTAAAATGTAATAAAAAATAATTTTGAGAAGATGAGACCTGATAAGCTAGGGTCAGATAGAGGGTAGGAGGTCGTCCCTTATTAGGGAACTAGGGAAAGGGCATAGGGATGAAAAAGGAGGGGGTGGGACTGGGAGGAGACATGGGAAGGTGCCTGCAGTAAGGATACAAAGTGAATAAATTTAAATAAATAAATACATAAAATTAATTTTAATAATTTTTTTAAAAAGAGAAAACAATTTCTAAACAAACCATACAGTTTAATGGTCTTTGTACATTTATTCATGGCAGTTCCCATCCTCTTTACCATTGTAAGACATTAATAAATATGGAATATATATCGAACATTTAGCATAGCCTGTGTTCTAGCTGAATATTTTTAAGGGTCTGGTTAACTTAAAGCTACAAATTCACCCCTTTGTTTCCTAAGTTGGCTTTTACAATTTTATATTTCCTACCATTGTCACAAGGTTCTCATTCTGCTCCTGACTCCTTTTACATCTCACTGATCTCAGAAGCCCACGCATTGCTTTTGTTTATTATGAATGTCAGTGGGGGTAACATGAGAAGATCCTGGATTTCTGATGATTGGTCAATATTCTCCTTTTTTCTTTCTCATAATTCAGTAATTGTTGTTACAGCATGGTCTGGTGTTTTGTATTTGATTGTTAATTATTTTGCTCCCTGAGGTCTGCTTGTGGTCTTTTCCCATCAGACTATCACTTAACTGAAATAGTACTGTGCAACCTGGCCTCCAAATTATCACTGATTGGCGGAGTAAATGCCTACACCTGGGCAGGGCAGAATTGAGGCAGGCACAGCCAAGGTTTGCAGGTTTGGAGGACAGAAGGATCAAGGAAGTAGAGAGACATGTACAAGAGAAGAGAGAGTAGGAAGAGTTGTCATGGACTATCCTGGAGAGGAACATGTGGCTGGGAGGACAGGACAACATGCCTGTGGGTCGATGAGGCATTCAGGGAACCTGCGCATGTGCATTGCACACAGGAATAGCACTAGCTCCCACACCTGCTTCCACACTTAAGCTCCACCCTTCCAGGCATCTATATGCTCTACCACGCTCTCCCTCAAGGCACACTACCACACACCTGCCAATGCCTCCTCATATGTGCCTGCAATCTTCCTCCCTTAGCTACAGCTAAAACACCAAGCTTGTGGACTTTTCTTATCGTCCTGAAGAATACTTCAAACACTAGAGAAAGACAGACCCAGTCTGAAGTACAGACTCCAGGAACAGACAGCAAAGGTTACAGATAAGCAGATGGCTAGAAGTCGGCATAATAACACTTCAAACAAAAATCAGGACATGATGGCTTCACCAGCAACCTCCAAAATCAATGGATATTTTAATTCATTGGAAACACAGGAAAATGATTTTGAAGCTATGCTTATACAGTTTTTAGAGGCATATAAAGAAAAAACAAACAAATTTCTCAAAGAAATACAGGCAATTACAGCCACACAAATAGAGGCACAGGTAGTGGCCAAGTAGAGGAAACAAACAAACAAACAAACAAACAAAAAATAGAGGACATCAAGGAAAGACAGGAATCCACATTCAAACAGATGAAGGGAATGGTGCAAGGCATGAAAACAGAATTAGAATCAACAAAGAAAACAGAGAAAAACCTGGAACTAGAGGACTTAGAGAAAAGATCAGGAACCACAAAGGTACATATTACCAAGAGAATACAAAAGATGGAAGAGAGAGTCTAAGGTGCTGAGATACAATTGCAGAAACGGATATATCTCTCAAAGAAAAAGTGAAATCGGAAATGTTCTAAATACAAAACATCCAAGAAATCAAGGACTCATGAAAAGATGAAATCTGAGAATAATAGGAATAGACAAAAAAGAAGATTCCAGGCACCAAGGTCCAGAAAATATTTTCAAGAAAATAATAGAAAAAAAATTTCCCAACCTAAAGAAAGAGATGTCCATAAACATACAAGAGGCCTACAGTACACCAAATAGACTAGACCAGAAAAGTAACTCATGTCACATCATAGTCAAAACACTAAACCTACAAAACAAAGAAAATATATTAAAAGCAGCAAGGGAGAAAGTCCAAGTAACATATAAAGGTAGACCTATCAACAGAAACTATGAAAGCCAGAAGGGCCTGGACAGATGTCATGCAGACTCTAAGAGAACACAGATGCCAACCCAGACTACTATGCTCAGCAAATATTTCAATCAACATAGATGGAGAAAACAAAATGTTCCATGACAAAACTAAATTTAAACAATATCTACACAGCAACCCAGCCAAATCAACTAAAACCAACCCCCACCTCCCCAAACCACCAAAACATATAGATAACTTCACAACAAAGCATTAAAAGAAAACAAGCATTGAAACACAGTAACACCATAAACTCCACAATAAAAGGAACTAACATTCATTGGTCACTATTATCTATCAACACCAATGGACTCAACTCTCCAATAAAAAAGACACAGTGTAACAGAATGGTAGTGGAAACAGTCTCAACATTCTGCTGCATTCAAGAAATATACCTCTGCAACAAAGATAAAATAAAAAAAATGTTTTTCAAGCAAACAGACCCAGAAAATAAGCTGGGGTAGATATCCTAATATCTAATAAAATAGACGTTCAACCAAAATTAATCAAAAAAGATGAGGAGGGGCAGTTTATTCTCCTCAAAGAATAAATCCACCAGAAGGACATCACAGTCCTCAACATTTACACTCCAAACATAACAACATATGCATTTGTAAATGAAACATTATTTAAGCTGAAATCACACATTGAAACCATCACCTTAATAGTGGGAGACTTCAACACTCCACTCTCACCACAGAACAGATCATCTACACAGAAGTTAAATAGGGAAATATTGACGTGAAGATTCTAAATCAAATGGATGTGTACAGAACTTTTCACCTGAACTCAAAAGAGAATACTTCTTTTCAGCACTTCACGGAACCCTCCCGAAATTGACAATATAGTCTGCACAAAGCAAGCCTCAACAGATACAAGAGATCGGAATAATACCTTGTATCTTCTCAGACTACCAAGGCCTAAAATTAGACCTCAACAACAACAGAAAAACAAAAAGCACACATACACATGGAAACTAAATATCTCTCTACTCAATGACAGCTTGGTCAGGGAAGAAATGAAAAAAGAAGTTAGAGACTTCCTAAAATTCAATGAAAGTGAAGGCACAACTTATCCAAACTTAAGGGACAAAATGAAAGCAGTGCTTAGAGGAAAGTTCATAAGTGCCTTCAGAAAGAAGTTTGAGACACCTCATACAAGTAAATAATCAACACATCTAAAAACCCTAGGGGGATGGGGGGAGCAAAGCAAACACTCCCAAGAGAAGCACACAATTGGAAACAATCAGATTCAGAGCTAAATTGAAAGAATTAGAAACAAAGAAAACAATTCAAAGAATCAGTGAAGCCAAGAGCTGGTTCTTTGAGGAAAATCAACAAGATAGAAAAACCCTTAGCCAAACTACCTAAAAGGCAGAGAAAAATCATCCAAATTAGCAAATGATTTCATTTCCAGAAATGAAAAGGGGACATAACAACAGACACTAAGGATAATAAAATGTTCATTAGTTCTTTCTACAAAAGCCTATGTGCCTCAAAACTTGAAAATCTAATGGAAATGGACACTTTTCTTTATAGATTCCATTTACCGAGATTCAATCAATATCAGGTAAATAAACTGAACAATCCTATATCCCACAAGGAAATAGAAGCAGTCATCAAAAATCTCTCTTCCAAAACAAGCCCAGGGCCAAAGGGTTTCAGCACCACATTTTACCAGACCTTCAAAAAAGAGCTAATTCCAATTCTCTTCAAACTATTCCACAAAATAGAAACAGAAAGAACCTTACCAAACTCATTCTATGAACCAAGGTCACCTTGACACCTAAACTACAAAAAGACCCCCCCTCCAAAAAAAAAGCAGAACTTCAGACTTATCTCTCCTATGAATATTGGTGCAAAAATACTCAACAAAATATTCACAAATTGAATCCAAGAACCCAGAAAAGATATCATCCACCATGACCAAGTAGACTTCATCCCAGGCATGCAGGGGTGGTACAATATACAGAAATCATCAATATAATCCACCATATCAACAAATTGAAGGAGAAAAACCACATGATCATCTGCTTAGATGCCAAAAAGCATCTGACAAAATCTAAAACCCATTCATGTTTAAAATCTTAGAGAGATCAGTGATACAAGACACATACCGAATGATAGTAAAGACAATATACACGAGCCTATGGCTAACATAAACCTAAGTAGAGAGAAACTTAAATCAATCTCATTGAAATCAAGGACAAGGCAAGGCTGCCCACTCTCTCCATATCTCTTTAACATAGTTCTTGAAGTCCTTGCTAAAGCAATAAAACTAAAGGAGATCATGGAGATACAAATTGGAAAGAAAGAATTCAAAGTATCACTATTTGCAGGTGATATGATAGTATACTTGAGTGACCCCAAAAATTCTACCAGGGAACTTCTACAGCTGATAAACACCTTCAGCAAAGTGCCTAGATACAAAATTAACTAAAGAAAAAAAAAATCAGCAGCCCTCCTGTATACAAAAGAAAAATGGGCTGAGAAAAAAATAGGGAAAAAACACCCTCCACAATAGCCACTAATAAAGTAATGTATCTTGGTGTGACTATAACCAAGCAAGTCAAAGACTTGTATGAAAATAACTTCCAGTCTCTGAAGAAAGAAATAGAAGATATCAGAAGATGTACAGATCTCCCATGTCCATGACTTGGCAGGATTAACAGAGTAAAAATGACCATCTTACAAAAGCAATCTACAGATTCAATGCAACTCTCATTAAATTCACAATAAAATTCTTTATAGATCTTAAAAGAAAACTTTTCAACTTCATATGGAATAACAAGAAACCCAGAATCACTAAAACAAACCTCTATAATAACAGATCTTCTGGAGGTATCTCCATCCCTGATCTCAAGCTGTACAATAGAGCAACAGTAGTAAAAACTGCATAATACTGGCACAGAAACAGAATGGTGGATCAATGGATGGAATAGAAGACCCAGAAATAAATCCAGACACTTATGGATACCTGATTTTTGACAAAGATGCCAAAATCATACCATGGTAAAAAGATAACATTATCAACAAATGGTGCTGATCTAACTGGAAATCTACATGTAGAAAAATGCAAATAGATCCATACTTATCTATCACCTTGCACAAAACTAAAGTCCAAGTGAAACAAAGACCTCAATATAAAACCAGACACACTACACCTGTTGGAAGAAAAATTGGGGAAAAACCTTGAACTCATTGGCACACAAGACAACTTTCTGAACAGAACACCAACAGCACAGGCGCTAAGAACAACAATTAATAAATGGGACCTCATGAAACTGAAAAGCTTCTGTAAAGCAAAAGACACAGTCGTCAGAACAAAATGAGAGCCTACAGATTGGGAAAAGTTCTTCCTCAACCTTATATCTATCAGAGGGCTAATATCTAGAATATATAAAGAACTCAAGAAGTTAAACATCTACAAATCAAGTAATCCCATTTAAAAAAATGGGGTACAGAGTTAACAGAGAATTCTCAACAAAGGAACATCCAATGTCAGAAAACACTTAAAGAAATGCTCAACATCCTTAGCTATCAGTGAAATGCAAATCAAAACGACCCTGAGATTTCACCTTTGACCCACCACAGAAACTCTAAGATCAAAAGTCAAGTGACAACACATGCTGGAAAGGTTGTGGAGAAAAGGGAACCCTCCTCCATTGCTGGTGGGAACTTAAACTTGTGCAAGCACTTTGGAAATCAATTTGGTGCTTTCTCAGACAATTAGGAATAGTGCTTCCTCAATATCCAGCTATACCAGTAAGCATATAACCAAATTATGTTCAAGTATACCACAAGGACATTTGCTCAACCATGTATGTAGCAGCTTTATTTGTAATAGCCAGAATCTGGAAACAGCCCAGATGTCCCTCAGTTGGGGAATGGATATAGAAATTATGGTACATTTACACAATGGACTATTACTCAGCAATTAAAAAGAAGGAAATCATGAAATTTGCAGGCAAGTGGTGGGAATCAGGAAAGATCATTCTGAGTGAGGCATTCCAGAAGCAGAAAGACACACATGGAATATACTCACTTATACGTAGATATTAGACATATAATATAGGATAAACATACTAAAATCTGTACACCTAAAGAAGCTAAGCAATAAGGAGGACCCTGGGTAAGGTGATCAGTCCTCACACAGAAAGGCAAACAGGATGGACACTGGAAGAGGGAGACAACAGGGAACAGGACAGGAGCCTACCACAGAGGGCCTCTGAAAGACTCCACCCAGCAGGGTATCAAAGCCAATATTAGAACTCATAGCCAAACTTTGAGCAGAGTGTATAGAATCTTCTGAAAGAAAGGAGAAATAGAAAGACCTGTAGGGGACAGCAGCTCCACAAGGAAGCCACAGAACCAAGAAACATGGGCCCAGGTGTCTTTTCTGAAACTACTACTCCAACCAATGTCCATTCATTGATATAACCTAGAACCCCTGCATAGATGTAGCCCATGCAGCTCAGTATCTAAGTTTCCCTAGTAAGAGAAGCAGGGACTGTGAACTCAGTGGCCGGTTCTTTGATCACCTTCCCTTGAGGGGGGACATTGCAGCCAGTCCTGATAAGACCTGATAGGCTATGGTCAGATGGAAGGGGAGAAGGACCATTTCTTTCAGTGGACTTGAAGAGGGGCATGGGAGATGAGGGGGGAGAGTTGTATTAGGAGGGATGAGGAAGGAGACTAAAGCTGGGTTACAAAGTGAATAAACTATAATTAATACTAAAAAATTAAGAACAGTTTCAAAAAATGTGAGATGTGTGTTGGCAAGTATTGCAAACCTCTTAAGAATAGAAGTTCCATTGTGTAGATGTACCACAGTTTCTGTATCTACTCTTCAGTTGAGGGGCATCTGGGTTGTTTCTAGCTTCTGGCTATTACAAATAAAGCTGCTAAAAACATAGTTGAGCAAATGTCCTTTTTGTGTACTTGAGCCTTTTTTGGATATATGCCTAGGAGTGGTATGGCTGGATCTTGAGGAAGCACTATTCCTAGTTGTCTGAGGAAGCAAGCGCCAGATTGATTTCCAGAGTGGTTGTACAGGTTTACATTCCCATCAGCAGTGGAGGAGGTTCCCCTTTCTCCACAACACCTCCATCATGTGTTGTCACTTGAGGTTTTGATCTTGGCCATTTTGATGGTTGTAAGGTGAAATCTCAGGATCGTTTTGATTTGCATTTCCCTGATGGCTAATGAGGTTGAGCATTTCTTTAAGTGTTTACCTAGGAAATCATGAAAATTGCAGGTGAATGGTAGGAACTGGAAAGGATCATTCTGAGTGAGCTGTCCCAGAAGCAAAAAGACACACAAGGTATATACTCACTCATATAGACATATAATATAGGACAAACCTACTAAAAACTGTACATCTAAAGAAACTAATCAAGAGGGTGGACCCTGACAAAAATGTTCAATCCCCATTCTGAAAGAAAGAGGATGGACATCAGAAGAAGATGAAAACAAGAAACAAGTTCGGAGCCTGCCACAGAGGGCCTCTGAAAGGCTCTGCCCTGCAGACTATCGAAGCAGATGCTGAGACTTATGGCCAACTGTTGGGCAGAGTGCATGGAATCTTATGAAAGAAGTGGGAAATAGTAAGATCTGGAGAGGACAGGAACTCCACAAGGAGAGCAACAGAACCAGAAAATTTGAACACAGGTGTCTTTCCAGAGACTCATACTTCAACCAAGTACCATGCATGGAGATAACTTAGAACCCCTGCATAGATGTAGCCCATGGTAGTTCAGTGTCCAAATGGGTTCCATAGTAATGGGAACAGGGAATACCTCTGACATAAACTGATTGGCCTGCTCTTTAATCACCTCCCCCTGAGGGGGAAGCAGCCTTACCAGGCCACAAAAGATGACAATGCAGCCACTCCTGATGAGATCTGATAGACCAAGATCAAAAAGAAGGAGAGGGGGACCTCACCTATCAGTGGACTTGGGGAAGAGCATTCGTGAAGAAGGGAGAGGGAAGGTGGGATTGGGAGGGGAGGAGGGAGAGGTTTATGGGGGGATACAAAAGGAATAAAGTGTAATTAATAAACGTTTTTTTTTTAATGCCATAAGGAAAAAAAATTAGAAGTTCCCCCACTCAGCATGGAGCTGGTAACACTGCTGACTGTAAGGGGGTCTGGCTTTAGGGTTTGAATATTCCCATCCTGGTTATTTTCTTTCTGTCTTGTATTGGTTATAAGTGGTTTGTGGGCCTCTTCTAATACAGAGGCTAGATGCCCTGATTCTCTTATAGAACATAGAAATAGCATTTGATTATTTGGACTCATTACCAGTCTGGATCGAGTATTGTGCCTCTTAAAAAATGTAAAAACAATACCATGCTCATCCTTTCATTTGGACTAATAACCAGAAAATGACCAAATAACAGCTTGTTGTTATCTTTTTTTCTTAAATTTATTCATGTGTTTCTAGTACACATACTTTGGACACCAGCATTTTGAGAGCTGACATTTTTATAGGTGTTAATTTTATATTATGATGATAATACATGATACCCCCCCAATACCTAAAACTGAGAGCAAGAGCAACAAATTCTGTGATTTTTTTTTTTCACAGAAATACAAATTTTCTTGTAGTACAATGATGGTAGAGAGATTTTGGAAAAGGGTTGAAGCCCTAAAATAAGCTGAGAACAAATCAGGCTATATTTGTACAAGCGTTAAACATACTATAAACAATGATGTCACAACCTGTTTTCAGAGGCCCTCTGATTCTGAGTCCTACTTCTGGTATGGCCTAGATTTCCTAGTAGAAGTCTCTATCAGCTTTTTACCTTCCTGTTCCTTCTCCAGGTGTCAATGACACCTCTTCCTTGAACTCGCCTGGCTGTTGACAGTAAATTTCCTCTCTTCCGATCAGTGGTTTTCAGAGCACCGGATTACCGGATTACTGGTGCTCATATTATCAACACTCTATGCAGAGACCTACAGCGAACATTCTTTTCCTACTGGTAGTAACTGCTTGTCATTTAATTTTAAAACTACCCTCTGGCCTTTAGGAAGTGTCTAAATCTGTCTGTCTAAAAGAACAAGGTGCACTATCACCTTTTCACAGCCACTGTCACACTAAGAAGCTTGAGGCTATGTCATGTACTCGCTCAGCCTGTCCCCATAAATGCTACTCTATCTTTCCTGTTTCCATTTTTCTACTTATTTATCTACCAGAGCAGTGCTGTGCTGAGTGTTTGTGTGTGAGCAATCCAGGCCTAAGGCTCCAATTAGAAATAGCTGGATGAAGCTAGAAACCTTGGTAACTGCAATCTGTGCTCCATTAACATTTTAGGCCCTGGAAGTGCTCAGCAAGGTACAGGTGAAGGATCAAAAAAAAAAAAAAAAAAAAGTGGAAAGAATTTTGTTTATTCATCCATGTTCCAGTCAAGCAAATTCCATGACCCTGCTCATTTCACAGATGCATTTGGACAAAGACCCTCATCTATTACCATGTCATAACTACACATTCACCACAAGGCATTCTTCTTATTGGTAGTAATGCTTACATCCAATAGATACTATAATATCATAAAAACTGAGGAGTAAAGTCTCTAGTGAAAAGATTTGAAGTGGAATCTGCTTTCTTGACTTTTAGTTTTAACCCTGAAAGTATTGAAAGACACAAAGGCCAGGGTATTTACTTTTTATTTATTTGTGGTTTGTCATTACCCTATGCTTATTTGACTTTCATTTCGTATTTACCTACTGCTTTAGTTGAGTTCTTGCTATTCCACTTATCATTTCCTTTTTGATAAGAAACTAAATCATAAGCAACAAGCA
Source organism: Psammomys obesus (assembly GCF_907164565.1). Lineage (NCBI taxonomy): Eukaryota > Metazoa > Chordata > Mammalia > Rodentia > Muridae > Psammomys > Psammomys obesus. The sequence goes on along the minus strand of NW_026596095.1, from coordinate 56,344 downwards.
TTATGTCAGTAAAGATTTCTTCAGGGGAATGAGGATTTATCTTATTGGTAGAGTACTTGCCTACGGGGGCGGGGGGAGTCTTCTGGGCTTAGTCCTCAGCACGGATCTGGAGGCAGAGCATTCGTTATTTTAAGTCGCTTATGCTCATGATTGCGGAGACTGGCTAGACAGAGAAGACCTGCAGATACAGTTTGCCAGAGGAAGCTCTCCTTGGTTGAGTGTGTTCTGTCTCTGCTCTGAGGAAAGTTCCACCTGATTGGGTCATAACCATCCACGTAATGAAAGGTAATTATCCATACTCAAATTATTCTGTATTAATATTGTATCTCCTTCCCAGACATCTTCATAGACAGAGGTAGAATGATATTACACCCAATAGCTATTGAGGGTTGCCAAGCCTCTTTGACGGAATATTATGCATCATAGTAACTTTGCACATCAGAAAACTAAAATTAGCATGGTTATTCAGCAGGATTCTTAATTATACTATTTAATAAGCTCTCTGAAACAGTTTATCCTTAACTTCTAGCTTTTTTCATAGAATATTTTGACTGCTTTGTATTCTGTGGCTATTTTAGGTTAATTCAACTAAATTAAATGTATGCCCACAAGCACTAGAGGAAAAAACAATAGTCAATATTTTTCATTACTGGGAAGAGAGTGTCTCTCTTGTTCCTCATAATTTTCTACAATTTGATAAACAGCAAAATGCACTAAAATATTCCCGATATTGTTCAATATATTAATTCACTTAGACCTACAAACTATTCCTGGATCTTCATAAATGAAACAATGACAGGTACAAAGAAGTTTCCTTTGTACTAAATATTTGTTATTGTTGTGGATTGTGTTTTATCAGTTTATTTTTTAGTATTTTTATACAATTAGTTTGATCATATTCTTTCACTTCCTCCAAACACTTCCATATTCCCTCATTCCTTTACTCAACATACTTTTATTTTATTTTCTCTTAAAATCAAAACTAAACTAAATAAAATTGAAACAGCAAAAAACAACACACATACACAAACATACACCAAAAACAAAACAAACAAACAAACAACACCAACAAAAACTACATTCTGTCCATTTCGTATTGGTCAACTAGTACTGGGCATGTGGCCAGCATTGGCTTGTGGTTTGTATAGTGTCATGCCACTGAAGAAACCTGTATTTTCCTCTCCCAGCACCTATCAATTGTGATTTTTTTTTGGGGGGGGTAAGAGTTGGTACTTTGTTTACACTTCTAATCTTAGGATTTTCTGGAACCTCTGTAGCCCTGTGCATGCTGCTATAGTCGCTGCACCCTTGTGTATGTATCAGCCTTTTTGAGTCTGAAAATGTTTATATTCCATGGTTACCAACCCAGGCTCCTTGAATCTTTTCTACCTTATTTTCCATATAACATTCTTTTTTAAAAAAAATTTATTTTTCTTTTTAGTTACAATTTCTTAACTCTGTGTCCAGCTGTATCCCGCTCCCTCATTCCCTCCCCCTCCCCAACTCCCTCCCTGGTCTCTTCCCTGCCCCTTTCCAAGTCCACTGATAGGGGAGGACCTCCTCCCCTTTCATTTGACCCTGTTTTATCAGGTATCTTCAAGGCTGGCTGCAAAGTCCTCCTCTGTGGCCTAACAGTTCCTGAGCCTTGAGAGACAGTTGTGATTAAAATAAAATCCTAAGTAATGAATTGTCATAACAGTCCATGGATGGAGGTATGTGAGGAGATTTCTGAGAGCTGGTGGGAAAATTCCTAGCAGGCAAGGCAAGTGTCTTATAACCTCAGTCCCTCCACCATAGAGATTTGTTCTCAGAATGTGCTGACATGCCATTTTCCGGCATAACTAGAATTGGGTTTACTTCAGATTATCCATCACTTTGCTATTATTATATAGATGATGTTTCTAAGCACAAGTTACCATACTTATCATGCACAGCCTGAACTCATGTGACCTTGCCCTTCTGACTGGATACAACTTAAATTCAACTGAAAGTTGCTCACAGGATTGCTTAACCCTCAGAATGCAAATTGTCTAATGCCCTGAATAAAGTTGGCTGTTGCATAAACTTCAGTCCACCTCATTTTTAGATCCTGTGACCTTAAGTTCAGACTGCCAAATAGAGTGGTAAAAACAAATAAATAATAAAAATGTGTTACAGTAATATTAAGGTGTTAAGAGAAAATTAAATTCTGAAATTTGAGGGTAAATAGTTGGAGCTAGAAACAATCGTCGTAAATAAAGTAACAACAGACTAACAACTATTGCATGTTTTATCTTATATGTGGATATTAGCATTTAAACTTTAGGTAGGTTTGTTTTATTTAGAATATCCACAGTTAAGGTTACTAGAGTGAGGAGGATACCAGAGTGAGGAGAGGATCTTCTAAGAAAGTAGAACTAGAATATAGTGTTATAAATGGATAAAAAGGATACAAATTAAAATACTAAATAAGAATGGGCCCACAGGGTAGAGCAGATCTGGAAATATAGTAGTCATAACTAACACAGAAAAACATTTTTAAGATAAATACTTTTATTATTTTTAAATAAATAATTTTATTATTTTGAGATTATATCATTTCTTCAATACTTTTTAATATATATTACATGACATATATGCATGTATATGGTAGATACACACACATGCATGTATATATGTATTTCTAAATACATAACTATAACTTGCTCAGTCCGATTAATGCTACTTGTATATAAGTGGTTTCAGGACTGACCATTTGATATTGAATAACCAGTTGATGTTCTTTTCCTAGATAATACTCTTTTACTATCATCATTTCTGAGTTGCCTGTACTTCTTTAATAGAGCTGAAGCCACATGAGAATATTCAGAAGCTACACTAAAGGAATTTTAAAAGTGACATGGAAATCTAGTAATTTACAAGCTTGCTAGAATGTAGACGTACACATGCTAAAATGCCAGCTTATACTATAAATGTCAATAAGTATTTTGTTGTCAGATTGTGAAGGAACTTAATGAATTTATTAAAAAGCATTCTGAAGTCAAATTGTAATTTGGTAGAAAAGGGTGTAGCAACCAACAACATGCATCTAGCTCCTCAGTGGCAGAAGTATTTTATATTATAAAGAAAATATGAATAACAATTTTATATTATTTTTAATGTGAAGTTCTTCAAAAGTAGCACATGAAGTTAGTTGTGATAACTACTTTGGCATATGCAAATAATCACATTCAGATATCTTTTACTGGGGCATAAAGGGGCTTTGTTAAGGGGAAAAAAATGGAAGTTAGCATATGAGTGAGTGGCTACAGTGCCCATTCTTCAGTTGTTCCATATCAATTCTCAATATCTAATTTCAGATTGTCAAAATTTGTGGAATAAGCAGTTTCGTAATAATAATTCCTATTACTAGTGTAATTTCAGATTATCAAGATTTCTTCAATAAGCAGTTTCATAATATGAATTCCTTCTACTAATCAGGCTTCATCAAGAGTCATGCAGTTACTTTCAAAAATAAATAATACTAATCCAATTTTTGTATTATAATTCCAGTGATCCTAGGAGATCCCTATTTCCTATGATTTGTATAAAACCTAAATATAACATGCATACCAATCATTCTGATGAGACTAATTAAGCTTTTCTTTTCTATAATTAACAATGCATAAAATTCTTGGCAATGTGCTTTTGTGATTGTGGATAATTACATCTATCTGCTAATTTTAGTGAATGTGACAGCATGTATGCAAAAATTAATTGTCAATAAAACATGTAAATTTATTATCACAATTCAGTTCATATCTATTACCTAAATGAGTTTACTATGCAAATATATGTGAAACACATTAATAATTACTGTTTTACCTACAGGTAGGCTCATTCACTTTAATATTCCAATGTAATATTGCTCAAGAAAAACTTTAGAGCCGGAAATATATCCACCAAAACCTATGTAGTAAGTTGCTTATTACAGATTATTTATGGAGGATATTGTTTTAGTTGCTGATATAAGGAAAAATTGAATTTATTATTAAAGCAACAGTAATTTTTAAGCCATGGTATTAATCGGAAGAGTAAATGTTACATATTTTATGCATAGCAAAAATCCTGAAATAATTACTATAAACAATCATTTTCTAATCGTTAAAAGTATCATTATTTTACGAATTAGAAAAATACTTTTTACGTACTTGTACATAAAAACATGTGTGTTCCTCTACTTTTAAAGACATGGGCATTTTGGCATGGAAAGGTACCTCTGAGGGCTATGGGAAGAGAAACCTGGACACCAACCCTAAAATCAGTGCTGCCTTCAAGATGAGCTGGAGCAATAGTGTCACAGACCACGGTCACTTTGCGGGAGTGACCGTCCAAAGTCCAGTCTAACTTGAGCTCCACCCTACAAGAGGGAGCTCGTGCCCTATAGTGCCTGGATGGCCAGGAATCAAAGGATGAGTAGCTAAGAGCCCTAGGGCACAGCTAAACACAACTGACAAATACTGCTATTACCACTACGATGACTACTGCTTCTACTACTACTAATGATAATACAAAAATGAATACAAATAAAATTCAATTTAAAATCTATGAAATAAGTTCTAATAATATTCTGCTATACTAAAATACAGGCATTGACAAGCAGTCATCAGAGAAGCTTCTCTGGCAGCAGATTGGAAGAGGTAAACATTAAGCTGAGAGAGAATCTGCCTGAATCTAGGGTATCTATGAGGCCCGTCCCTACAGAGATCAGTGAACCACAAAATAAGAAGATGAAGAAGTGTAAGAGTAGGAGGAGTGGAAGACACCAGAAGAACATGGCCTATTGAATCAACTAAGCATAAGATATGCACAGATTTTCACCTAGGTCCTTCTCATATGTGTTATAGCTTTGATCTTGGCGTTTTTGTGATATTCCCAATAGAGGTAGCAGGATTATCTCTGACTCTTTCTCGTTCTCTTGAGGCACTTTTCTTCATATTGGGTTTCCTTGTCCTTCCTGGATACTAGCCCTTTTGCCTTGTCTTTTAGAACCTCGTTCTGTCCTTCCTGGATGTAGTCTCTAGAAGACATGCTCTTTTCTGAAGAAGAAATGGAGGGGATTGGCTCTGTGGGAGAGAGGAGTTGAGGGGCAGTAGGAGTGGAGAGAGGAAAAACTATGGTTGACATGTATTGTGAGAGGCAAGTATCTATTAAAAAAAAGTACACAAAAAGAAAAAATAAAGTATAATAAATATCACACTAAAACGTGAATTATGTTTTAAAAATAAAACACAAATATAGGCATTTGCAATATTACGCTACACTTTTTAAAATAAGCAAAAGCTGAACTAAATTAAATATAAAATTCTGGGAATATTGGCATGTTAGAAAACAAGGAAGTGTGAAAAACCATGAAACGTAAATGCTTTAAAGGAATATTGGTGTACTTGGATATGAGTAGTGGAGGATGTATGACAAATAATTATATATTTTATATAACTATAAACATATATTTTATAATTATATATATTATATTTCTACTCCTGCTGTTTTAGATCAGTGCATTTCTGACCTATCGATCTGAGAATTTTAATTTGATAAAATATTGAAGATTGCACAGTTGCTTATGGGTGTCTAAATGTACCTGTTAGCTAATGACAGAAAATGGAAATATAAAAACTAAAGCATTTATTCTGTTATTTATATATGTATACATGTGATTTTATATTAAATTGATGATGATGTATTAATATTAGCCTTTTCTTATTTACTCGTATTTCGGTACAAATGTACTTATTTTCTGTTTATGACACACTGACTTTTATTTTGAACAAAGTGAATCTAGGTAGACAGGATTTATACTTCACTGATGAAAGTAATTTCTTTCACATATTATAGATTTAGTGAAACTTCAAGGCTCTGATTTATTACCAAAGTAAGTGCTACACTCCGCTGGCATGAAAGCTTTAATGGATTCCTAAAAACATGTCAAAATAACATGAATATATTTTAAATGACTTATTTTAGAAAATTTCAACTGTGTGTAGCTGAATAATTTTTGTATGTTAAATGTTATAAAAATAGGTTATATCTGAAAAATCAATAATGTATTTATAATGGAGTTTATATAGACACCCATACATATGAATTAATACTTAGAGGGAATAAACCTATGATGAGAAGAATCAATTTACCCTTAATTTAGTCAATAAGTAACAGAAAGAAGGAAAGTATAAAATGTTAGAAGGTTCTATATATAGAAAAACTAAACCAGTTCTCTCACACATGTATTTTAGAGTAAAATTTATTGAAAACAGAATAAAAAATGGATTATAATAAATGAAGAAGAGAAGGAAACAAGAGAGGTAAGAAGGGGCAGAAAATTGAAAATTTTTGTATAAATATGATATAGCATTTTATAATAAATTTAAGAATAGTTAAAAAAAAAAAACAGTTTCAGACAGTCCCTGAACATGATATAACTGTCCAGCAGTTAAATTTATATAAACTGGAAAGGGAAAAGTTGGGTATGTTGGCATAAGATGTAACACAGACCAATATTTCAAGGTAATCTTATATGATATGATGCACTCCTGACAACACTGGATTATAAAATAAAACTCTGCTTCATGAATACAAGAAAATAAATCAAGTAATGGGAAATAAAGATGTCTATTTTAGAAGTTAAAAGTAAAAATTTAGGAAAGCCCAGTGTAACATGTTATCATCAATAGAAGTACCATAAATATAATTATAGGTAAAATTATATAGTTTGAATAAAATGAATATAAGCATTGAATAAAATATGGAAGTATATGTATTAGTTATTAAGTGAAGAATAATTTAACTGAAATATAATACTATTAACATTTATCAATATGTTAAATTAAATATTGCATTTACATAATTACAAATATTTTAAAAATCATTTCAAAATCTACATTCATCTATAATTAAATTAATCTACTTATTGACTACAGAAGAATCCATAGGTAATTTATCATTTTCTTTGGTTTTTGTTTGCTTTTGAGTAAAGGTCTCACCTTTTGCTTAAGCTTTCCTCAGTTTCTCTATCTTCCTTCCTCAGGTTACCCAGTCCAGGATTTGTAGTGGAATTTTAATCCAGCAACATGGCTGCACTGATCAGTCCCAAAGGCCTTCTAGTTCTGAGTGATCTGGCTAGAATCAAGACAAGCCACACACTTTTAATCCCTCTGGCTGTGATACAGTTACACCCTTAGTATATAACTTTAATTCCATACAATGGCATCTACTTGAAGACAAACAAAGTAACAAGTCAGAGAAAGATTTCATAGAATAGGATATGCCCAACTCTGACACCCCCCCCCCCCAGGGGAGGAGCAGTCTGTTAGGCCACAGAGGAGGACTTTGCAGCCAGCCCTGAAGATACCTGATAAAACAAGGTCAGATGAAAGGGGAGGAGGTCCTCCCCTATCAGGGGACTTGAAAAGGGGCAGGGAGGAGACCAGGGAGAGAGTGTGGGGTTGGGGAGGGAATGAGGGAGCAGGATACAGCTGGGACACAGAGTTAACAAAATGTAACTAAAAAGAAAAATAAAATAAAATAAATTTAAAAAAAAAAAAGGATATGCCCAACTCTCAAGAGAAGAGGACACAAAGGGGAGCAACACGAACAGAGGGAGAGTTGAATCAGTTCAGTCAGTTTGTGTAATTCAGATGGCAGTTCAGATCGGATCAGTCAGCCAACTGGGAGTCAATGTAATAAGTTTTGTGCAGTAAAGTTGAGGTCATGCAGTTCAGTGTACATCAGAAGAAACCAGGGAATATGAAGAAGCCAGGGAATAAAAAGAAGCCAGAAAATTAAAACAGAATGCCACAGTTAGTTTGAAGCTGAGCAGAACAATTCAGTGAGGAGCCAAAGAAGCCTATTAAAAGTAATCTTTAGTCACATGATATACTTGTAATCTATGAGGCTTTCTAGTACTTTATGAGTTCTGGATGTCTGGTTCAACTCAGCTGTTATGGCTCAAAATTCTCTCCAAGCTGACTGTTTTAATCTGGCTTCTCTCACTTCTCACTGAATTGCTCTGCTTAGCCTCAAACTAACTCAAGAAATCTGTTCTAATCTTCTGGATCCATCTTATTCTCTAGCTCATTCTGTTTTCTCCTGTGTCACCTGTCACACTAAAACTGTTCTGGTCAAACAACCATTCTTCTCTGCACTGCTCTCTCTTAAACTGCCCGTTTTCTCTTTTTGTGAGAGTTAGGAATATCCTATTTCGTCAGATTTTTCTCTGAGTTGTCACTTTGTGTGCTTCTCAATTAGATATCATGTAGTAAATAAAAAAAATGAGTATTGGGCTTTATAAAGTTTATTATTCGCCCTAAGATTATCTTGGCAGTATTATTTAACCTGCTCTCACAAATAATAAGACACAGACACCTGTTAGATTTTACAATTGCCTTATTTACCTTGGGCTAAACAGATATTTCACCTACACTTTCTTAATATCCCCACCATCCATCCCCCAGTCCCCATCCAATGCCAAACAACCTTAATCATCCTTATCTGAACTGTCTTCCATCCATAAATCTTATAAACACTTGCTTTCATTTTTCATCTGGGCCTTTCCATGTCATTATTGGAGTACTTTCTCCTCTCCATGCTAACCTTTCTTGGTGTCCTCCTTCCTATTCTCTTCCTGTCTGTATGATTCCAGTGATTCTCTCTTGAACCCAAAAGCCCAGGAACTATAGCCATGCCTATCCCATTCTGCCCTGTCCAGGTACAGGCCATTTAACCAACCAGTAAGGTATGTTTTAGGCCAGCTTACAAATCAAGGATAGGTGTAATCAGATCTTGACGGCCAGTAACGTGCTTCCGCCCAACATTCAGCAATTCCCTTTTCTTGTCTAAATAAAAGGTCCCTTTTCACAGTTAGAACGATCAAGAAACAATCATAAAAACCAATATGTAAGAATAATATACATATACATATGCATGGTCTAGTCTAAGTGTATTTGGCAATATTGAAGAAAATATCTATTCTATGAGTGTCTAAGGTTTTGTACCTAAGTTATTATTAAAGTTTATGTCTATCAACCAAGAAACATGTATCCAGACCTAAAATATCTTTTTAAATTCCTAATCAACTAAGCTAAGATGTAGCCCATGGCAGTTCAGTATCCAAGTGGGCTTCATTGTAAAGGGAACAGAGACTGTCTCTGACATGAACTGATTGGCCTGCTCTTTAATTACCTGTCACTGAGGGGGAAGCAGCATTACCAGGCCACAGAAGAGGACAAGGCAGCCACTCCTGATGAGACCTAATTGACTAGGATCAGACAGAAGGAAAAAAAGACCTCCCCTACCAGTGGACTTGGGGAGGGGCATGCATGCAGGGGGTTGAGGAAGGGAGGGGTTGGGACAGGAGGAGGGAGGGAAGCACAGGTGGGATACGAAATGAATAAAGTGTAATTAAATTTTTTTTTTAAAAAGTAATACCAGATTTAAAGTATTGGAAATAACCTTGAATTTGTACCAATGTACCAAAATTTATGCCAATGTGTCCAAAATAGTCTTATTTTGCATCAATATACAAAATTCTATACTAATGGTTTAAAAATAAACTTATTTAGAAATTACAAATTAAACCCTTAAATTGAGTAGGTTTAATAATCTACCTTTTGTCTTCTTATTACTATAAGAGATCCCTGTATTCCTCTTTCTTTCTTTTCAACCCCCTTTTCTCTATATCTAAGAAAGTAAGCTAGAGAAAATAAAAGAGGGAAATTCTGGAATCTAACCTTGTTTTCTCTCCGAATAAGACCATTAATAACTTATAACCAACTCCCAATGACAATTAATATTCATAGCCCAAGAAAACGACCACAAACCTACCCAACCCCGTAAGAAAAATTGGATGTCATCCTCACTGATTTCTTCTAGCTGATTTTTTGTTTGTTTGTTTGTTTGTTTGTTTGTTTGTTTTGGATCTAAAGAAATCCATTTAGGGGCTCAAAGGAAATTAGGAGCTAACGGTTAATTAAACTAGCATTAATATTTGTGGTCCAGTCTTTGAATGTTGAGAAACTCTAGGCTTAAGAGAAGTCCTGTTTGGAACAATCTGAGATGTTGGCTGATTGAGATTAGTAGTTTTCTTTAAAGTTCTCTTGAAAGCAGGCATTGATGAGGAACAGTAACTGAAGCAGTTGAAACTGGAACAAGCAGAGCACTGGAAATATGCAGGATGCTGGAACAGATGTGTCAGCATATCAGCATGCTGAAAAAATTAGTTCTGTCAGGTATGATCCAGCATTCCTGGTGTCCAGTTCTTTTGTTCTCAAATATATAATTTCTCACAAGCATTATACGGTTCTAAAACTGCAAATGCATGAGTGTTTGAGGATGCACAGATCAATTAAGATGCTCTTTGTATGAGCAGAAGAAAGGAATCTTTAAGTCTTCATTTATGCCATCGGAAAAGATGGTACGTAGCTGTCTTGGGGGTTCTGTAGCCAACAAGAATTACTGGCTATGCACAGACATTCACTTCTCATTCTGTTTCAGAGCTATTCCCCCAAAGCAGGATCAGCAAAATAAGTCACCATTATTGTTAAACATACAAACATTATCAACTTGAAATCAAAACAAGGTGTATAGGCTTAATTATCCTCTCTGGGCCCTTGGGGACCTGTTGTTTTAGGCCCAACCATTACCTGTCTTCCAAATGAAAAGCTCCCATTAGGAGACAAGCTGGTTGCCTTGAACAATAGAACATGTTTCAAGTAAACTTTATATAAACTCCTTTGTAATTTAGAGTTTAAGCATACCCAAGGCGTCTTATAACTGTTTAGAGGTTTAGGCCTGGGTTTTTATATATGTTGCAGCTATTTTGTCCTATCCTTTTTTCTATATGAAATTGGTAGTTCTATGTCTTTACAACCTAGTCAAACTTTTTTAAAATTTATTTTTTTTTATAAATTACAGTTTATTCACTTTGTATCCATGCTATAGCCCCCTCCCTCATCCTTTCCCAATTCCACACACCTCCTTTCTCTTCTCCTATACCCCTCCCCAATCCACTGATTCCTTTTGACCCTAGCCTATCAGATCTCATCAGGACTGGATGTATTGTCTTCCTCTGTGACCTGGTAAGGCTGCTCCTCCATCCCTTTTACCTTTAGAGTTTAAACATATTCTAGGCATTTTGTACCTCGGTTTTTACATTTGTTGTGGCTATTTTGGGCTGGCCCTTTTTTATTTTACTTATTTATTTATTTATTTGTTTATTTGTTTATTTATTTATTTAGTTATTTAGTTATTTTTGATAGGGGATGGATGGTTCTGCCTTTTAACATTTGAATCATAATTTTTGAGTTTTTAGGACTTAACTAGGCTGGTGTGTACTTAGGACCTGTAAGCACCCTTAGTTTTTTTTTGTTTGTTTGTTTTTTGTTTTGTTTTCCATCAAGTGTGACCAAGATTTGTCCCAAGTGAAAGTGTCTTATATTTGAAAATATAAGACACTTAATTTAGTCAGCATTTAAAAATTTTTTTGACATGGGAGGCAGGCAGTTTGCATGTTTGTCTCCCAGCATAATTTTGGGTCCTTATATTGACCAACAAAATATATCTCTTAAGCCAGAATGCCCTTTGGCACCAGATCTTCTGTAGAAGTACCACTTGCTGAGGAGACTGGTTGGCCTTTTTAGAGCAGTGTGACATCTCTCCTTACATAAACCTAAAATTGATGTGAATCCAACCTCTAGATCAATAAGGACATAACATCCATTATTAAGAAAAAAGAACTTACATAGCATTTAACCTTAAGGAAAAGTTTGTCATGTTGAATCCAAGACTGTGTGGCTAATGAGCAGGAGTTTCTACCCTGTCTTTTAGTATGTAAATTAGGTTGATCCAGAACTCAGAGATCTGCCTGTTTCTCTCTTCTTTGTTTTGAGATTAAAGGCATGTGCTGTCACCATCTTGTTCAAATATTTTTATCTCAAATCCATGTCTTTGTAACTCAAAGCCTTTAAAGAAAAAATCAAGCAAAGAAAAAAGAAAATTTTATGTTTTGGGCCAGTTGTATCAAATTAAGCTGTAACAAGCAAAACCCAGTTTATTATTTTTTTGGAATTCGGCTGTTGCTAAAGTATCAGTGGACCCTTCCCTGAAAGATCTGACAAGTATCTTGCAGCGAGAGAGCTTGGAATTACAGCCTCTATCAATCTAATTTTTATTAGGAAGAGTGCTCTTTCTATTGTCCATAACTTAGTATTCCATCCTTTGGCTTCTTCCCAACTTTTCTCTGAACAACTTCCTTGGAGAAGGCACGGAGAAGAACCATCACCTTTAAACATATTACAATCGTGTCTATGACTATGACAACTAACCCAAAGCCAAAACGGATCCAAAGACCTTCTGCTATGGCGTTTTTCATTTTAGACGCAGTTCTAGGTTGAGCTCTGTCTAGAAGTCTGCCTCACAGTTACTTCCTCTCCAGCCGTGGCCACTGCTGTTGCTCTGTGAGAGCTGAGCCAGCCACAGTAACAGGAAGTCATGCTTGTGTATCCCTCCCTGTAGTCAGTAGCAAGAGCCGGTTTTGTATAGTCTGCTCACTTTTTCTCCAAGTTTGGGTCTGTTTGCAATAGTCTGGGTTTTGCTTGTGGGCAAGTTTAAGAATCTCTATTAAAGGGATAGTATTTGACCGTGGATTTTTTAGATTTTAAGTTTGGTTTGTTTTTCTGGGAGCATATTCCCCACACCAAACTATGAGAAAGTACAATTTAAAGGGTGTGGATACTTAAATTAGTTAGGTGCCATTTGTTGTAGTAAATAAAAAATATGAGTGTTGGGTTATATAATGTTTATTTTTAGCCCTAAGATTATCACTGCTGTATTATTTAATCGCCTTTCACAAATAATAAGACACACACCTGTTAGGTTTTACAATTAACTAATTTACCTATGGCCAGGCATATATATCACCTACACTGACTCAATATCCACACCATCCATTTCCCAGCCCCCATCCAATGCCTTCTGCCTTAATCATTCTCATTTGAAGATGACAGTTGCATTTGGGGTATGAAAGTTACATTTACTTAAAAGGTACATTTACATCTGGCAATCAATGAAATGAGAGAAGGCCCATCAATGTTGCAGAAAGCAGAAGACATCTGTCAGAAATGTCTCAGAGGACAGGAGTCATCTGACAGAAAGCTACAGAAGAGAAATTTGTCTGGTGTTGTCTCTAGGAGAAGCATTAGGTCTTTGAAATCAGCTGGATTTCTAGACAGAATCTGGAGAATACAGAGCCACAGGACCCTTGAGCCCAGATTAAGGAATGACTCAAGAGCCTCTGAGACAGTAAATCATAGTAAGTCATCCCAAAAGACAATTTTAATTACAGAGACAGAGTTTTTCTTTGATAAAAAATGGGAAACTCCATTTCAGATCCTTTAAGACCAAAGGAAGTAATTGAGGGGATAGAAATGTTACTTGAAAAAGCTATCTCAGTACTTATTGTTATTGTGACCACTGGACTAGTGATCCCTCCTTCCAGTAGAAAACTTTATTTCCTCTCAAAAAGGCTTGACAAAATAACTGTACAACAACAACAACAAAATAAATATGATTGTACAAAGGCTTGAGAGACAAAAGACAGAGAAATTAAGAGACAAGAAAATGCTTAATTGTGAACCTATGCACCTACTGAAATTAACCTACAGCACCACCTCTTAATGAAACTGAGGAAAGATGACCACCCTCACTGGCTTTCCCTTTTCCCCATGAACAAGTACCATAAAATGGTGTAAATTCACAAAATGATCAGCTACTCTAGAATCCTGTTAAAACACAAAATCTTGAACATTTTAAAGAACCTCCTTATCCTAAACAAGATTATCCCCCAAGACTGGAAATATTTTGTGGAAGCTGTACTAAAACCTGGTTCTCAATTATGATGGCTGGCATGATGGTAAGGAGAAGCTGCAATTATGGATAATTGTAATCAGTCTAAAGGTGTTAATATTGTAAAAGACCAATCATAAGAGAAGAGCAGTTTGCTGATTTAAGACAGCAGATGCAATTTGATGAACAACAAAAAAAGATCTATGGCATTCATAAAGATTATGCAAAAATCCAGAGAGACTCTTACTCACTTCTTATGTACATTAACATCTGTTATAAACAGGACAGTATCAGATCAGATAGGAAATGGGTACTAACTGAAACTTTAGCTTTTACAAATGCAAATGGAAGTGTACAATGTTCTTAAACCTTTGAAACCTCAATCAGCACCCAATGATGAATGGATTAGAATTACTGATGATGTTGATCCTACTGTCTATGTATTTAAAAAAGCAGAGGTTATATACCCTTAGGCACTAGAATTCCAAGGATATTAAGAAATCCTGGATATAAAAATGTCTGTTGTTTTGGCTGTGGGAGACAAGGTTATTTGAAAAGGGATTGTACGCAAGGCATTTGTAGAGTCTTCACCAAAGACCTCAGCTTTCTTAGATTTATAGAATGTGTTGTAAGGGTAGACATCTGACTAATGAGTCAAGTTCAGAAAGAGGTAATCCCTTATCCTTTAGGAAAACTTCCTAAGGAGCTTAAGCTGGTAACCCTGGAACAAACATCTCAAGCCAGGCATTTCTGGTCAGCAATTCACAAAGCAACTATAGAAAACTAAACTGGGTATCGAAGACACACTATATATACATTGTAATAAGGTTTTATTGTTTCTGTGTTGAAAAGGGTTACAAAACCTGCTAGCTGGCCTGTAGCCAGATAAGGAATACCAGTGCCTAAGTGTATACTTTAATGTGTGGATTCATGTAGATCTACTTGTATCTTGATAAATAGAAAAGGGGAATAAGTTTAGCTAAAAGACTCTAGCTGTAAAACAAACAAACAAACAAAACTATTGAATTAGACAAACTTGTATATTTTAAAAGCATTTTAACATCAGAATGAAAATTAGGGAATGTGATATGGGGAAAGTTTTGTCTATATTTCCACAGTTGCTGACAAACTATGGGATCCATCAAAATTGGTAAAGATCCTATATGACTAAGCTTTCTCATGAAGGCAGGAATCAAGAAAAGAAAACATGCAACACAGACAATGCAGAAAGCTAATGCCTTCTGCACTCGGTCATCAGGCTAGCCGAGTGGAAAAACTTGATGCTAAAATGGACATTTGCTGAAGGATCATCTCATCAACAGATCTTCATAAACACATTCAGACTTTTAAGTTTATGGGACTGAAAATTGTTTCTGTTATCATAGTTAAACTGTGTCTGATTTGTAGCTTAAACAGAAAGGGAGAAGATGTAGAGGAATTTTAAATCAAAACATGGCTGATTGGGCAAGAGAGCACATCCAAAGGCCTTCTAGGTCTGTGTGTTCCAGCTGGAGTGACAGTCTTTTAATCCCTCTGGGTGTAATACAGACACACCCTTATTACAGATATTTAATCCCAAACAATGAAGGCAAATTTAGTTTGTAAAAGGAAGCGCCCATGTTTGAAAGTGATATCTAAATGAGGGACAAAGTGATGAATCAAAGATCAGACAGAATGAGTCACAGATAAGATATTCCCAACTCTCACAAGAAAAAAAAAAGTGTGGCGGGTGTGTGGAAACTACTTAAAAACAATACAGTAGAGTTGAGCATAGGAAAGTAGGGTACAGTAGAGAGAGAGGGAAGACAGTATAGTAGAGTTGAATACAGTACAGATAGTTCTGTGAAGTTCAGTTGAGGGTAGCTGAGTTCATGCAGTTCAGTGTGGTTCAGAAGATTGATTCAGAAGCTGTAAGAAGCCAATTTGAACCAGTCAGCTTGGAGAGGAGTTTGAACCATAACAGGTGAGTTGAACCAACCAGCCAGAGTTCAGAAATAGCTGGAAAGAGTGAGTTTATTTGTCAGCAAACCTCCAAGTGGATAATTGCATGAGGCAAATAAAATTTACATTTACATGGATTAAAAGCATGCAGAAACATGTCTGGCTTACCATTCTCTTTCAAACTATAGAGAACATGTTCTTTAATGGAATAATACCACTGAATAAAATTAAAATCCAAGGAAAGTTAAGAAGTTATTAGAAATATGATTGTTCTCATGAAGTTAAATAGCTAAATGTAACATGAAAAATTAACATATATTCACTCGATATATATACGTGTGTTTGTGTATATTATAAGAATTTGAGTGTAAAATGAAATTATTATAATTAAAAATAATTTTACAGATAAAATATATATTAGAAAGAAAAGCTAACAAGTTATACAGGTTTAAGGAGAAATTGCCTACCAGGAACCCAGGAATCTAGGAAGGGCAGGGTTGGAGAAACAAGACATCTCAGTACAGTCTTTAGCAGTGGAAGAGTCTTTATCCAGTGGAAATACTGGATAAGAAGAATGCTAGACTGCAATGCAGTTCCAAAAAAATTTCAAGAATGTGCCTGAGGACTCTGTGAATCATCATTTTGGGCTCAGCGTTCCACAGTAATAGGAAGGGTATCATTCCTGGCTATGTCTATGGTATGCGTATGTCTAGGTCTGAAACACTGTTAGTGTAGGCTCCTGAGAAGTTACAGCTGGAGTTATCAATCACTTACACTGCCCGAAGCAGGTTTCATTGGAGAACACCCAAACACACACACACTTTTTTTTTTTTCAATTTGGATGGAGGGTTATCAGAAAATAGAACATTAAAGAAAAAAATATAAAATATAAAATACTACCTTCATCATTTGGCCCAAAAAGAATCAAGTCAGTTTTCTTATAACATCAAAGAAAGCCTACGTTTATTATTTAAATTTACATTGTCATTCTTGCCTAACCCATGCAACATGTGTGTTCCTTTTCTAGATGTAATGAGCTCTTCAGAAGATTTTAATCTGTTTAAAGAGAATAACCATACTTCTGGGACAACTCACTCAGGATGATCCTTTCTAGTTCCCACCATTTACGTGCAAATTTCATGATTTCCTTATTTTTCATTGCTGAGTAATACTCCATTGTATAGATGTACCATAATATCTGCATCCATTCTTCAGTTGAGGGGCATCTGGGCTGTTTCCAGCTTCTGGATATTACAAATAAAGCTGCTACAAACATGGTTGAGCAACTGTCCTTTTTGTGTACTTGAGCCTCTTTTGGATATATGCCTAGGAGTGGTATGGCTGGATCTTGAGGAAGTGCTATTCCTAACTGTGTGAGAAAGCACCAGATTGATTTCCAGAGTGGTTCTATAAGTTTATATTCCCAGCAGCAGTGGAGAAGGGTTCCCCTTTCTCCACAACCTCTCCAGCATGTGTTTTCACTTGAGTTGTTGATCTTGGCCATTCTCATGGGTGTAAGGTGAAATCTCAGGGTTGTTTTGATTTGCATTTCCCTAATGGTTAATGAGGTTGAGCATTTCTTTAATTGCTTCTCTGCCATTCGATATTCCTTTACAGAAAATTCTCTGTTTAGCTCTGTTCCCCATTTTTTAAGTGGATTACTTGGTTTGCTGCTTTTCAAAACGACACACACGGTATATACTCACTCATATAGACATACAACATAGGACAAACCCACTAAAATCTGTGCATATAAAGAAACTAAGCAAGAGAGAGGACCCTAACTAAAATGTTCAATCCCCATCCTGAAAGGCACAGAGGATGGACATCAGAAGAAGAAAACAGGAAACAACCTAGGGACCTGCTACAGAGGGCCTCTGAAAGCCAGAAGAAGAAAACAGGAAACAAACTAGGAACCTACCACAGAGGGCCTCTGAAAGCCTCTGCCCTGCAGACTATCAAAGCAGATGCTGAGCCTGATGGCCAACTGTCAGGCAGAGTGAATGGAATTTTATGTAAGAAGTGGGAAATAGTAAGAGCTGGAGAGGACAGGAACTCCACAAGGAGAGCAACAGAACAAGAAAATTTGAACACAGGGAACTTCTCAGAGACTCATACTCCAACCAAGGACTATTCATGGAGATAACTTAGAACCCCTTCACAGATGTAGCCCATGGTAGTTCAGTGTCCAAGTGGGTTACCTAGTAATGGAAAGAGGGACTGCCTCTGACATAATCTGATTGGCCTGCTCTTTTATCACCCCCCTGAGGGGGGCGGGGGCAGCCTTCCCAGGCCACAGAAGAGGACAATGCAGCCACTTTTGATGAGAACTGATAGACTAAGATCAGAAAGGAGAGGAGGACCTCCCCTATCAGTGGACTTGGGGAAGGGCATGCATGCAGAAAGGGGAGGGAGGGTGGCACCGGGAGGGGAGGAGGGAGGGGCTTATGGGGGGATACAAAATGAATAAAGTGTAATTAATAAAAAATTTAAAAAAATAAAAATTAAAAAAAGAAAATACCATAAAGATTTTTGTGAAATTTGGAGAAGGAATTAGAAGTAGAAAACATTAGATTCTTTCTTTCCCCTTCCTCCCTCCACCTTGCTCAGCTCCCTCTCTCTCTCCCTCTCTCTCCCTCTCTCTCTCCTTTCTCTCTCTGCTGGAGACTAGAATCAGGGCCCTTCATGACCTATGTAGGCACTTCTCAAATTGTAAGCGCTCTAGTCTGGATTTCCTACATAAGGCTTCTTCAGCATTAGCTAGTACCATCTTTCTCTCTGTCTCTGTCTCTGTCTCTCTTTCTCTTCAACCTGAATAATATCTTATGGATTAACATTAACAGTGTACATATACAGGGTAAGTCTTCACACCTCAGTGCAACTTTCTGAAAACACATTCAAAGATTCATGCAAAAGTGTTTTCCATGACAATTTTAAATATAGTCAAGTCATAAATGTTCCCTAATTATACATGTGCAGAACTGGAAAACTGATCACAGCCAGTACACAGACTCACAAAAAAGATGTAATGAGGAAGACTACATGGTATGGATCTTGATATAACCTGTGTTTAGTCCATCAAAGATAATGTTATTTTTATTCATTTGTTCCTGCCCTATATGGGATGACATTATCAGTATCCTCTATTTTATTGTTACAAATTTAATGACATTATTCAATTGTACTTGAATACATTAAACACTTATACTTCGCCATATTTATATATACAATATATGTATATATGTGTTTTAACATAAAATTAATTATGATAACATATTTACATAAAATTCTATTTATTGAGAAAAGGAAGTATGCATTATATAAGAACCAGTAGGATACTACAGAAACTGCAAATAGACATGCAAGTATTTGAAAAATGAAAAATGCCGTTACTCATTAGGCGCTATAAAAATGTACAAAAATTAATATAGTAATGCCATGTCTTCATAAAACTCATGATTTTAGATAAGCATAAATTATCCAACTATCTCAGAATCAAACTTGTACTCAGATTTAATCACTTCTTAAAAGAGTACTATAAAATTATTTCTAGGAAAGATTTCTGAGAATTATGCAAACTAATACTTGAAAATAAATTAATATTGTGTAGATTCTCGATCCCATCCTTGTTTTTGTTATGAAATGATAAAATCTTGTGTATCCACTAAGGGATTAATGCACACACAGGACAGATTTAATCTGAGGACTAAAATAGAGAATAGTCTTTCCTCATAATTAATTGAGATTTCTGAGAACTGTATCTTTTTGATTTTATTTTCATGTGTTATTCAATCTCGAAGATGAATGTACTGAGGACATTTAGGAGAGAAAAAAAAAGGAAATAAAATACTGAAAAAAAAATCTACAGCGTCTGCAACAAAGGAAACTCTGGCTGGAAAGCAATTCTTGACCTTTCCCTGTGGCACTGACACCCCCGATGCTGCCCCCAGCCAACATTCTTCAGATCATTGCCAAAGGCCTCATTTAAAGTGGAGCAGGTCTAAATCAATGACACATAAAATTCCTCCCGTAAGTGATTTTTCTGGTCACTAAGCATGGGACCTTTAAGTCTAGTCTGCATAGTTGTTTTCTTCCACACACAGCACGTATGTGAAACCTGGAATATGAGCAAGTGAAGGTAAAGGTTTATGTATTAATGCCGAAAAAGTAAAATTCACAATAAAAGTATTTTTTCTCATTTGGTATATTTTCTTTTCAACAAAGATATTTCAATTACAGTAGCTAAAAGTTTGTTACATGAAGCATTTCTATTTTTCTATCTTTTATTAGTCCTATTCTCGCCTCCCTACCGCCTTCTTTTTTCATTTTTTAAAAACTTTTATTAATTACACTTTATTCACTTTGTATTCCCCCCATCAACCTCTCCCTCCTCCCCTCCCAGTCCCACCCTCTCTCTCCCTTCTTCCTTTCTTTCTCTGTGATGGGGCTAAGTTCATGGCAAGGCATTCTAACTGTATATTCCATCACTTAGCTGTATACTCAGCCTTGCTTTCATCATACAGGATTTCTTATTTTCTTTTTCTTATTCTAAATAGTCAAAGTATAAATGTGCCATCATCCTGCTATTTTCATATGGTGATTAGTGAATGTGTTTTAAAGAGATGTTAAATGTCAGTATTTCAATTTAATAACGGCTACTATTTACAATTATTTTTGCCTGAAAATTATACTTGATTGACGCAAATAGGCATATAGGAGTTTGGAGGTCATTTGTTCCAGTTATGAGCTGAGATGTTCACCTGTGCCCTCCCTATTATGACGGAACAAAGAACAGGAAACCAGAAACAAAAGTAATTCCATCCTCTCATCATTGTTGCTTTTAGAAACTATGTTATGGCAATGCCAAAGGCATAGACAGATACAGAAAACTAGTACCAAAACTGTGTGGCTGTGCTCTATGACTCGCATGATTAAGTATTTCTGAAGCCTTTTGAACTGGCTTGGTGTATAAATCTAAACACTTTGTTGTCAAAGGCATAATAGAGGAGCCATAGCCTATTGTAATTAACTTTTTTAACTAAAATTTTATTTTATTTTTAAATTTTTATTGTTTATATATTAATTACAGTTTATTCACTTTGTATCCCAGCTGTAGCCCCCTCCCTCATTCCCTCCCATTCCCACCCTTTCTCCCTCCTCTCCTCTCCTGCCCCTCTCCAAGTCCACTGATAGTGGAGGTCCTCCTCCCCTTCCATCTGACCCTAGCTTATCAGGTCTCATCAGGACTGGCTGCATTGTCCTTCTTTGTGGTCTGGCAAGGCTGCTCCTCCTACAGGGGTGGTCAAAAAGCCAGCCACTGAGTTCATGTTGGGAACAGTCAGTCCCTGTTCCCCTTATTAGGGTACCCACTTGAATACTGAGCTGTCATGGGCTACATCTGAGCAAGGGTTCTAGGTTATCTCCATGAATGGTTCTTGGTATCAGTCTCCTGACCCCTGTGCCCATATATTTTGGTTCTGTTGATCTTCTGGAGCTCCGCTCCTCTCCAGGTCTAACTAACTCTCCCTTCTTTCATATGATTCCCTGCACTCTGCCCAAAGTCTGGTTATGGGTCTCAGCATCTGCTCTGATACACTGCTGGGTAGTCTTTCAGAGGCCCTCTGTAGTAGGCTCCTGTCCTGTTTCCTGTTTTCTCCTTGTTCCAATGTCTATGCATTTGTCTTTCTGAGTGAGGATTGATCATCTTACCCATGGTCCTCCTTCTTGTTTAACTTCTTTAGGTGTACAGATTTTAGTATGTTTATACTATATTATTGGTCTAATATTCACTTATAAGTGAGTATATACCCTGTGTGTCTTTCTGCTTCTGGGATACCTCACTCAGGATGATCTTTTCTAGATCCCACATGGAACCTCATGAAACTGAAAAGGTTCTGTAAAGCAAAGGACACTGTCAACAGAACAAAACCACAGCCTACTGATTGGGAAAGGATCTTCACCAACCCTATATCTGACAGAAGGCTAATGTCCAGAATATATAAAGAACTAACAAAAGTTAAAAAGCAATAAATCAAGTAATCCAATTAAAAATTGGGGTACAGAGCTAAACAGAGAATTCTCTGTAGAGGAATATAGAATAGCAGAGGAACACATAAAGAAATGTTCAATGTCCTTAGCCATCAAGGAGATGCAATTTTTCTTTTTTTTCTTTTTTGAGAAAGGGTTTCTCTGAGTAACTCTTGCTGTTCTGAAACTCTCTCTATAAACTAGGCTGGCCTCTGCTTCCTGAGAGGGATGGGATTAAATGTCTGCACCACCACTGCTGGCTGTAAGTAACACTTGGTGAGTGATGTTAGTCAGAATTTAGGACAGAAAACTGGTAGAAATTGAAATAGTATGATGCAAATTGCACTGTTGAAATTTCATAGAGATATATAAACTTGAGTAGGAACTGGGATTGAGTACATTTCAATTATATTCTGGCAAATAATTTGTCTACAAATTTTGTGTGTCCTGAAAATGGATTTAAAAGTAATGCTAATTTTATGAGATAATTGCAAGACAAAATACTCTTTAGATAATGGCACGGTTATTACTGGCTGCAATTATTCACACTTACAGTGAAGTAAAATTCCAGCATAAAAATGTGAAAAACCTGCTGTTTTCCTAGAAAAAGAAAGTTATTAAAGGTGAATATAAAGAAGCCATCCCTTAACAATGTGACAAAGAAGCCAAGCTTCTTGTACTGGGACAGTTGAAACCTTTTCTCTAGGATGAAGAAATTGATAAGGCCCTGACCATCACAGATATATCGTGAAAAACTACAAACACTTTTGAAATAATTTATTTTTATAAAACAGTTCCTCCAGGGCACCCTTGTTACACAGAAATACAAAAGCAATTATTTGTCTGGGTTATCGATCCATGACATCACTGTCATGGAGTCACAAACTGCTCAAGCTCACTGCCAGACTTCATTATTCATGTGTTTATGACAGAATGGCTAATAGAAAAAGATATGTGATAACACAGTTTTTCACCAAGATTCTAAATAAGATATTATGAGTCTAAGCAATGAGCAAAAATTGGTCATATTCCTAACAAAGACTGTAGAAAAGGCTATATTTAAGTACTAACATTGAAATAATCAGTGGCGATGGAGAGTCTAGGATATTAAAGATGTCAGGAGTTTGGAAGTGTCTAGTGAAGAAAGTTACCATTCTAGCTGTGAACGCAAGATGATCCTCATGTCACAGCTTCCCTAACTACTTGAGCTAGAGGATTACTGTTGTGAGCTACCATATCTGCTTATCTTTTTTTTTATGAAAGAAATTCTGTGTTCTCCCATATCTACTCTGTCTCTGTCCCAGTAAATACCCATTATTTAGTTAGACGTCAAGACCCATATGTTGGATGTGTTCCGTCCTTTGAGCAGATAGAGACAGGATATAAATGCATATGCACACATTTAGGATCAGCATTTCTGCTTACACGCATGCCCACTGCTCCCAGCTCACCACTTCCTTTCTTTCATTGCTTCCTTTATTTTCCTTTCTGCTCTTCTTCCATCATATTTAATTGCTTCCAATATGAATACATCTATTTTACCAATTGTATTGCTTAAACTTCATCTGTAATCTATCTATCTATCTATCTATCTATCTATCTATCTATCTATCTATCATCTATCATCTCTGTATCTATCTATTGTCTACCCATCTATTATCATCTATCCATGTAGATATGGATATACACCTTCATTGATCTAAAGTTGTATTATCAGAGTAATCTATACGTTCAATCCATTCTGTTTACATTCAGCCTTTGTTCAATGTTTATTTTGTTTTTATTTTATTTCTACTTTTCTTTCCTTAAATTGATTACAGATTAATGAATTATAATTGTATGTTGTTTTTTTTCTTTTTTTTTCATTTTATTTTTCTTTTTAGTTACATTTTGTTAACTCTGTGTCCCGCTGTATCCCACTCCCTCATTCCCTCCCCAACCCCGCACTCCCTCCCTGGTCTCCTCCCTGCCTCTTTCCAAGTCCACTGATAGAGGAGGACCTCCTTCCCTTTCATTTGACCCTGTTTTATCAGGTATCTTCAGGGCTGGCTGCAAAGTCCTCCTCTGTGGCCTAACAAACTGCTCCTCCCCTGGGGGGGGGTGTCAAAGAGCCTGCCCTTGAGATCCTGTTAGAAATAGTCCGTGTTCCCCTTACTTTGGAAAACTACTTGGTTACTGAGCTACCACGGGCCACATCTGAGCAGAAGATCTAGGTTATATCCATAGATGGTTCTTGGTTGAGTGTCAGTCTCAGAAAAGACCCTGTGCCCGGATATATTTGGTCCTTGTAGAGCTCCTATCCTTTCCATATCATATATACTCACTTATATAGACCTACAAGATATGATAAACATAATGAAATCTACACACCTAAAGAAGATAATCAAGAAAGTGGACACAGGCGAAGGTGATTAATCCTCATTTAGAAAGACAAATGGGATGTGCATTGAACGTATGACAGGAGTCTACCACAAAAGGCATCTGAAAGACTCTACCTAGCAGTGTTTCAAAGCAGACACTAAGACTCATAACCAAACCCTCGGCAGAGTGCAGGGAATCATATAATTGTATGTTGTTTTGCAGAAAATGTAAGAATCTGATCTATGCAATTACAGAAATATTTTAAAGAAGAAAACTACTCTATCAATTTATTAATCTAATTTTGGGATGAGGATATTATGCAAATCTATGTGTTTAGCAACTTTGAAATATGTAAAACATTATTATTAACTGTTTTCACTGTATAGTACAATAAATCACTAAAACTTACTCTTCCATTCCAACGGTGTCAGTTCTTTCCTTGCTCTTTCCTCATTTTCCCCATAACTCCATCACTTTCTCAGCCCCTCCTAATTACGTATATACCATATGTCTAATAAGAACAGCTTTATAAGATATTACATGCATCTTCACTCCATTTTTCAAACAGGAGAAATGTATCACATGCTGATGTTGAATTTGTCATGTACCTCAGGATGAACTTGGACTTCTGATCTTCCACCCTCCATCTTCCAAGTGCTGGGATTAAAGATATATACAAGTACACCTGGGTAGTATGATTGTAGGGATGGAGCCTGGGGCTTTCTAAATCCTACGCAAGCTGTCTACCAGCAGAACTATATCCTCAGCCCAAATATTAAAATTATAACAATGTATTTTATTTACCTTTTTATCAGTTCTCTGTGAATTTCAAATCATGCATCTGAATCCCATTCATCTCTCATTCCCTTCATAGCTGTCCTCCACCCTTGCCACATCCTCCCAAAAAGAAAAATAAAGGAAAAAGTTTCATTGTGGAAGCTGTAGTGTGTTCCAGAATGTCTCACAGTATACCCATTTGCCCATACTTCTTTACTTGCAAATGTCATTGCAACGAGTCATTGCTCTGGTTGGAGGCTCTGGCCTCTGCCACACTCTCATTACTAGATCTTCACCAGGATTCCTCTCAGATATACTGTTGTTACCCTGTGTCATGGAGCTCACCCAAAGTTACAGCTGGCAGGGACAGAGTCAGCTCTCCAGCTCTCATGAACTCAGGGGTTAGCTCACCAGCGCCTACAAACAGCAGAACCAAATCTATTGTGCTGCCCATGTGAAGTGCAGGGCCTGCTCTCCTAAGTGCTATAGTTGTTAAGGGGCAGAGGCTGTTATCCTGCATGCATGACCATGGGGCCAGCCTTCCCACTTGCCATGGGTGGTGACTGATGGGTTGGCATGGGTGGAGGTAGGGAGTGGGTATGGAAGGTGGTAGCAGTTTCCTGTGCAAGTACTTTGGGGGCTAGCTCACCCACAACCCCACAACCAGGGCTAGCTCTACTGTGCTTACTGGGAAAGGTATAGGCCTTCTCTCCAGAGTGCTGGAGCTGGAGAGTGGCAAGGCTAGCTCCCCTGCTCTCATATCTTTTTCTTCAGGGCCAGCTCCCATGAGGCTGAAGCAAGGGACGAGGCCAGCTCTGAACCATCCTCAGATATCATGATGATCCCAGGTGACAATGCAGACCAGGGAAGTTCCCCTAGCCTTTGGTAGTAACAGCCACTCTGCTGTAGGGCCTTGGTCCTAGACATGGCCCTTGCAAGTAGCATGGGCCAGGACCTCACGGCCTTAGGTGACATCACTGGATACTCACTATCCTTAAGTCTCCAGTTTCACCTCTCTTCATTGTCCAAACATCCTTCTGCTTCTCCTTCTCTTCCATTTCTCTACCACTTACTTGATAATTGTAATAGCACCAGGGGCCTCTGGGTGTCTGTCGTCCTCTCAAAATTGCTATGCCACACCTAGGCCATGTGACACCAGGCAGGGGTCATCTTTGGTGTGGTCTGCCCACCTGGGTCCTGTGGCACTGGGCATGGATTATCTCTATGGTGCTCTACCTGCCTGGGCTACTTGGCATCAAGCTGGGCTTGAGGGTCATCACTGGCTGGCTCTTTAAAATTGCTTTATTTAAAGGTGATGCCCTATTCCTGGAGAGAGCACACCCTTATGACAGAAAACTCTGATGGTTCCATGGGCTCTGATGTTTAAAGCTTTTTCTTTTATGTCTAGCTTTCATGGTTCCAGAAAATAATCTCCTGTCTAGCAGGGAAGGGAAGCAATTAAACCACACTACCCAACTTTAATATTACGATTACCAGCATGGCAAGGTATAAACAAAGGTGTAATAAGGGGCACTTACCTGCCAATGACAGTTGACAAATGCTAATTGGACTAAGGACCTGCCCAGTAGGATGGAAAGCATGCCCCCTAATGGACAATTGTCTTTCCAAGGCTGGCGAGGTCATGCGCCTGGGAGCCTGCTGTAGAGGGTCCTCTGAAAGGATCTGCCAAACAGGGAATCTAGGTAGATGCTGAGAATCGGGCCCACATTTTGCGCAGAGCACAAGGAGTCTTATAGGGGAAGAGAAGAGTGGGATTAGAGGGACATGGAGGGGACAGGAGTCCCACAAGGAGACCAACAAAACTAAAAGATCTGAGCCCAGAGGGTCCTCCACAGACTGATGAACCAACAAAGGACCATGCATGGAGAGGACCTAGAACCTCTGCTTAAATGTGGCCAATTGGTAACTCAGTCTCCATGTGGATCTCCGAGTGAGGGGAGCAGGGACTTCCTCTATCATGAACACAGTTGTCTGCTCTCTGATCACTTGCCCCTGATGATGCAGCCTTGACAGGCCATGGAGGAAAAGGATCCAACCAGACCTGATGAACTTTACAAGCTATAGGCAGATGGCAATAATGGAGAACTCCCCCTTTCAGTGTACTACATTAAGGCGATGAGGGGAAGAGAGAGGCTAGGTGGGACTGGGGAGTTGAGGGAGGGAATTTCAATCGGGATATAAAGTGAACAAATTGTGAAGAACAAAAATAAAAAAGAACTACTACCACAAGTTTGCTAAACATCACAATTTCTTATTATATTCTGAATCTTATCCATATACCCCAGATATGCGTAGCTACCACCTTTATTTAAAAAGCCTCCTATTACAATAAATGGAGAACATCTCTCTCTCTCTCTCTCTCTCTCTCTCTCTCTCTCTCACACACACACACACACACACACACACACACACACACATACACACAACTGAAAACAATGAAGATATAACAGATTGTGAGTGGCCCAGTCTCAGTGGGTTCATCAACATCACTGCTCCTGCATCTATGGTTCTGAGATCATTGAAGAAGTCAAAACTCCAGGAAACCTGCTATAAAGCAGTCTCTTCTGGAAATAGTGGCATGAACAAGTTTAGAGAAAATGACAAAATATCCATGATATGTGGGACACTATGAAGAGACCAAACCTAAGGCCCAGAAAATATTTCATCAAAATAATAGGAGAAAAATTTAATAACGTGAAGAAAGAGATGCTTATAAAGGTACAGGAAGTATACAGAACACCAAGTAAATTACAACAAAAAGGAAGTCGACACCTTAGATAATAATCAAAACATTATCTATACAGAAAAAAGAAAGAATATTAAAAGCTCTAAGGGAAAAAAAGACAAGTAACATATAAAAGCAAACCTATTAGAATTCCCCTTGACTTCTCCAGGGAGACCCTAAAAGCCAGAATGACCTAGACAGATATTCTGCAGACTCCATGAGACCAAAAATGCCAGTTCAGACTGCTATACCCAGCAAAATCTTCAATCATGAAAAATTTAGAAAAAGAACATATTCCATGAAATATAATCAGATTTAAACAATATTTCTCTAAAATGCAGCCTTAAAAATAGTACTAGAAGGAGAACTCCAACTCAAGAAATTTAGTTACATTCATGAAAACAGGAAATAATCTCATACCAGAAAAAAAGAAAAAAGAAAGAAAGTAAACACACACATACACAACCACCACTACCACCAGCATCACCACTCCACCACCAACAAAATAACAGGAATTAACAACCATTGGTTCTTTATAGCTCTTAATCAATGGACTTTCAGTGTACCCAAGCCCCCAAACAAAAGACACAAACTAACAAAATCGGTGAAAAAATAAGAAAGAAATAGAAGAACATATCAGAAGATGGAAATATCTGCCATGCTCATTGATCAGTATGTTCAACATAGTAAAAATGGCCATTCTATTGAAAGCAATCTACAGATTCAATGAAATCTCCATTAAAATTCCAACACAATTCTTTTTTTATTTATTTTTATTTTTTTCTTATCAGTTACATTTTATTAACTCTGTACCCCAGCCGTGTCCCGATCCCTCATTCCCTCCCAGTCCCTCCCTCCCACCCTCATCTCCACCGTGCCCCTTGCCAAGTCCACTGATGGGGGGACCTCCTCCCCATTCATCTGATCCTGTTTTATCAAGTATCTTCAGGACTGGCTGCTTTACACAAAGTGAAAAGACAAAACTCAACTCATATGGAAAAAACAAAACAAAACACCAAAAAATCCTCTGGATAGTTAAAACAATCCTGAAATCAAATTAAAGACTCAGACCAAAATACCCACACCTAAAGACACCTGATTTTTTTTTATAAAGCCACAAATATGTAGTAGAAAAAGAAAGCATCTTCAACTTGATATCTGCATGTAGAAGAATACAAATGTATCCATATTTATCACCCTGCACAAATTCAAGTACAAGTGGATCAAATAATAACATAGAAGAAAATTTAAGAAATAGTCTTAAGCACATTGGCATAAGAAGTACTTCCTAAAGAAAATGCAAATAGCCCAGGTACTAAGATCATCAATTAATAAATGGCACTTCATAAAACTGAAAAGCTTCTCTAAGGTAAAGGATAGAATCAATAAGAAAAAATATGCCATCCTACAGAATGGGAAAAGACTTTCACCAACCCCACATCCAATAGAGGACTAAAATCCAAAATACAGAATCAACTCAAGAAACTAGACATCAGAAACAATCCAATTTTAGGAAAAGTGTACGTATCTAAGCAGAGACGCCTCAATAGATGAATCTCAAATACGTAAGAAAATACTTAGCATTTTTAGCTATCAGGAAAATGCAAATCAAAGCTGCTTTGAGAGTCTATCTTACACCTGTCAGAGTAGCTAAAGATCAATAATCAATAATGAAAGATCAATAAGCTCATGTTGGTGAGGCTGTGGAGTAAAAGAAACATGTATCAATACTATGTGGGTGCAAATATTTATAGCCACTATGGAATCAATATTGCAGTTTCTATAAAAATTGGAAATGTTTCTGCCTCAGCAATACCAGTCTTGAGCGTAGTCCTAAAGCATGCTCTGTTCTACCACAAGTAGAACTATGTTCATAGTAGCTTTATTCACAATATCCAGAAACTAGAAAAGTTAGATGTCCCTCAACCCAAGAATGAACAAAGCAAATGTCCATTTACACAATGGATTATTACTCAGCAGTTAAAAAAATATGGCACGATGAAACTTGCAGGAAAATTAATGAAGCAAAAATAAAATCATCTTGGGTGAGGTAACCCAGACACAGATAGAAAACCTGGTATGTACTCACTTATAAGTGGATATTAGCTTTTCATCAAATAATAACCATGGTACAATTGACAGACCCATAGAGTCTGAGCAATGAAAAGAGATTGACACATGTATTTCACTCAGAAGGTAAAGTAGAATAGATTCTGTGTGTGCTGGGGTTGGGGTGGTGGTGGATAGGAATAGGAATAGGAAGTCAGGTAGGTGTGATGAAGGAACATACTTCTGAGAGTGATTACTGCATTTAGAGGGCTTTGGGGAAGAATGTGGAAATCTAGAGCAGTGAAAATAATCCAGGGTGACCCTACTGAGGACTCCTAGTAATGGGAGATATGGAGCCTGAACAGGCAATCTTCTATAACCTGGCAAGGTTTCCGGTGGTGGGAGTGTGGCACCAACCCAACCACAAAATGTTCTTCATACATTTCTGTAAGATTTCCTGGGGTAATGGCGGCACAGAGCCTGTAGGAGTGTTCAACGAATGACTTGTCTAAGTTGAGGCTCATGCCATAACAGAGAACCCATATCTGATATCACCTTGATGACCAGGAACTGGAGGCTTAATAGCTCAGAGACCTAGGTTTGAACCAACTCAATGAAGTGGTTCCTAATGATGCTCTTCTACACTCATAGATTTATGCCTATACCAGTTGTCATTAGAGAGGCAGGCTGCCTTTGGCTACATATGAGAACATATGCAAAAATTAGCCAGAGAGCACCCAGTTTGAAGGCTTCCATCAGGCTCCTTCCCTCAGATCTCAGGAAAGTCTCCCAAAGATGGAGAAAAGGAATTGTGGGAGCTAGAGGGGTCAAGGACACTGGGAGAGCATGGCCTATGGAATCAACCAGGCAGGCCTCACAGATGCTCACAGAGACTGACGAGGCAATCATAGATCCTTCTTAGGCCTACTGTAACTCCTCTACATGCATGTGGTGGTTGGAATCCTGACAGTGGTAGTAAAAATATCTCTGACAAATTTGCCTGTTTGGCAGACTCTATATCTCCTACTGGGTTATCTCCCCCAGCTTTGATTTGAAGGTTTATGGCTAGTCTTATTTTATCTTGTGCTGTGTTTGGTTGATGTCTTTGGGAAACCAGCTCTTTTTGCAGGGGCAGACCGGGCATAGGCAGAGTGGATCTGGAGGAGAGAGGAGGGAAGAAAACTGAGAGAGTAAAAGAGGAAGCTTTGATAAGGGTGTATTGTATGAGAGAAGAATAAATAAAAGTCTAAAAAATAACATAAATGAAGAAACAAATCAATATGATTAGCATACATAATGGAAGAAAATAATGTATAGCTTGCATTTTTAAATAAAATATTATAGATTTTCCCATTGATCATGCAAATGAATAACATGTAGATTTAGAGAAAAAGTTCCTCATGTGTTAACACCCATGGCTATTTCTCCTGTGCCTAAAATATTTCCCATTACATAAGGCCAACACATTCCAGACATCCTTTCAGAAAGGACAGCAATTCCTTGATTTTAGTGGTATATAGTCCTCTATTGGGCAACCATTCATGTTTATTTTATTAACTTATCTACTGATGCCAGTGATGTTACTTCAACATCCTGGCATTGTGAGAAATGCTGAAATGAACCTTGGAATGCGGCTATGTCTCTAACATACCAATTTCAATTACTTTGGCTACTTGCCCAGAAACTGAGTTCTCATGTCCTTTGGTAATTCTACTCTCAGTTTTCTGGATAACCTCAATATTATTTTTAAGAATGACTGAACTAATTTAAATTCACAGCAACATTTCAGTCTTGCCAAATGTGGTCCCACAGATGTGATTTTAAGTAAGTGGGTATCAAATCTATTTCACACACACACACACACACACACAAAAAAAAAAAAAAAACAAACCCAAAACATTGCTTATTTACTAAAAATATAAGACAGTTTTTTCACTATTCCTAAAACAATGCAACATAACCACTATTTACACATCATTATATAAATATTTTACTACTTTTACTGTTTTATATAATCTGGAAATTATTGAAATGATAGAAAATATATAATTTACATAAATATTGCTATCATTATGAGCACCATTTTCACTCGCAAACTTTGTTAACAGGGGTACCAGAGGTCAAACTGAAAACTGCAGACAAAGAGTGACTCTGTTTCTTATGAATCCTTCAGATAAGTTAGATAGAGAAAGTACGTTGTTAACGAAGTACTTTGCCCCATAAAATTGATACACTGAGAATTTTTTTCCTTTTAAATATGTGAATCATAGGGGAGGTCCTCCTCTCCTTCCTTCTGATCTTAGTCTATCAGATCACATCAGGAGTGGCTGCATTGTCATCTTCTGTGGCCTGGTAAGGCTGCACCTCCCTCAGGGGGAGGTGATCAAAGAGCAGATCTATCAGATTGTGTCAGAGGCAGTCCCTCTTCCCATTATTATGTAACCCACTTAGACACTAAACTGCCATGGACTATGTCTGTGCAGGGGTTCTAGGTTATCTCCATGCCTGCTACTTGGTTGGAGTATGGGTCTCTGGGAAGACTCCTGTGTTCAAATCTTCTAGTTCTGTTGCTCTCCTTGTGGGGTTCCTGTCCTCTCCATAACCCACTATTTCCCACTTCTTACATAAGATTCCATGCACTCTGCTCAAAGTTTGGCCATAAGTCTCAGTGTCTGCTTTGATAGTCTGCAGGGCAGAGCCTTTCAGAGACCCTCTGTGGCAGGCACCTAACTTGTTCCCTGTTTTTTCCCTTCTTCTGATGTCCATCCTCTTTGCCTTTCAGAATGGGGATTGAGCGTTTTAGTCAGAGTCCTCTCTCTTGATTAGTTTCTTTAGATGGACAGATTTTAGGTTTATCCTATAAGTCTATATGAGTGAGTATATACCGTGTGTGTCTTTCTGCTTCTGGGACAGCTCACTCAGGATGAACCTTTCCAGGTCCCACCATTTACCTGCAAATTTCATGATTTCCTTATTTTTCATTTCAGAGTAATACTCCATTGTATAGATGTACCACAATTTCTGCATCCACTCTTCAGTTGAAGGGCATCTGGGCTGTTTCCAGCTTCTGGCTATTACAAATAACGCTGATACAAACATGGTTGAGCAAATGTCCTTATTGTGTACTTGAGCCTCTTTTGGATATATGCCTAGGAGTGGTATAGCTGGATCTTGAGGAAGCGCTATTCCTAGTTGTCTGAGAAAGTGCAAAATTGATTTCCAGAGTGGTTGTACAAGTTTACATTCCCACCAGAAGTGGAGGAGGGTTCCCCTTTCTCCACAACCTCCCAGCATGTGTTGGGTTTTTCATCTTGAAAAACCTTGAGTTTTTCATCTTCGCCATTCTGATGGGTGTAAGTACCCTATCAGTGGACTTGGGGAGGGGCATGCATGAAGAAGGGGTAGGGAGGATGGGACCGGGAGGGGAGGAGGGGGGACTTATGGGGGGATACAAAGTGAATAAAATGTAAAAAATAAAAAAAAATGTGAATCATTTTCCTTTGGGATGGGAAGTACCATCTTTGCCATTTGCCCGATCAATCCTTGACTTGTACAAAACTGTTTTCTCCACAGTCTGTGTCTCTGTTTTGGTGGAAGTGATAAGTATACTATAGGAAATACCACACCTGGTAATGGGTACATATAATTCTGTTTGCTTTTTTTTTTTCTGTTTTACTCACATGCTTACTTGCTTGCTTGTGCTATTTTACATATAATGGCCTTCTGAACAATTACATTTGTGTTTATTAAAACACATATGTTATCAAAGTTATATAATATTATATTTGTTTAAACATTTTTAGTGCCTCAGTTCTTTGTTCTTCTTATTTATATATCTCACGTTTCAACACTCAAAGCAAGTATTATTACCTTTAGTATTTAATTATCTATCATAGTCCCTTTCATTTTAGATTAGTCTATACTAACATGCATATCTTTTTAATTTATTTTTTTTAATTTATTCACTTTACATCCCCCAATTAGAGCCTCCCTCATTTCATCCCAGTCCTACCCTCTTAACCTCATATACTCTCTCCCAAGTCATCAGATAAGGGGAGTCGTACTCCCTTACCAACTGACCGCAGCCCATCAAATCTCTTCGGGATAGGGTGCATCTTCTTCCTCTGTGGCCTGGCAAGGCCACCTCAGAAGGAGGATGTGATCAAGGAGTAGGCAACAGAGTCCATTTCAGAAACAGCCCCTGCTCCCCTCACTAGGGAACCCATGTGGAGACTGAGTTGCTTATACATTGCATCTGACCAGGAGGTATAGGTCCTCTCCATGCATGGTCCTTTGTTGGTGCATCAGTTTTCAAAGGCCCACCTTGGCCCAGATTTCTTGGCTCTGTTGGTCATCTTGTGGTGCTTCTGTCCCCTCCCAGGTTATCTATCCCCCAACTCTTCCATAATACTCCCTGTGCTCTGCCCAAAGTTTGGCTGCGTGTCTCAGCAGTGGCTTTGATCCCCTGCTGGGCGGAGTCTTTTAGAAGACATCTATAGTAGACTCCCATTCTGTTCCCTCTGCTTCTGGCATCTATCTATTTGCCTTTCTGAATGAGAATTAAGCATCATCCCTCTGGTCCTCCTTGTTACTTAGCTTTTTTTTTAGAGTTGTAGAATGTTTATACTCTATTTTGTGGCTAATATCTACTTAAAAGTGAATGTATACCATGCTTGTCTTTCTGGATATTGATTACTTTACTCAGGATGATCCTTTTCAGATTCATCCATTTGTCTGAAAATTTAATGGTGGCCTTGTTTTTCATAGCTAAATAATATTCCATTGGTTATATGTACCACAGTTTCTATATCCATTCATTGTTGGAGGAACATATGGGTTGTTTCTAGTTTCTGGTTTTAAAAATAAAGCTGCTATGAAAATAACTGAGCAAATTTCCTTGTTGCATGGTGGAGCATCTTTTGAATATATGACCAGGAGTGGTATAATTGCATCTAGAGGTAAAGCTGTTTCCAACTTTCTAAGAAAGCCCCAAACTGATTTCCAAAGTGATTGAACAAGTTTTCACTCTCACCAGCAATGGAGAAGTGCTCTCTTTCAT
This sequence comes from Psammomys obesus, assembly GCF_907164565.1. Lineage (NCBI taxonomy): Eukaryota > Metazoa > Chordata > Mammalia > Rodentia > Muridae > Psammomys > Psammomys obesus. The sequence goes on along the minus strand of NW_026596095.1, from coordinate 21,527 downwards.
CCACAACCTTGCAAGTATGTGCTGTCCCTTGAGTTTTTGATCTTAGTCATTCTGATATGTGTAAGATGAAATATCAGGTTGCTTTGATTTGCATTTCCATGATGACTAAGGATGTTGAACATTTCTTTAAGTGCTTCTGTGCCATTCGAGATTTTTTTTTTTTTTTTTTTTTTTTTTTTTGCTATTTTTGAGAATTCTGTTTTACTCTGGACCCTATATTTTAATTGGGTTATTTGGTTTTTTATTTTTTTTGGTGTTTAATCTATTCAGTTATTTATATATTTTGCATGTTAGGCCTCTGTCAAATGTAAGGTTGTTGAAGATCTTTTCCCAACCTGTAGGCCATTTTATTCTATTGATAGTGTCCTGTGCTTTATAAAAGCTTTTCAGTTTCATGAGGTCATGTTTACTAATTTATGACCATATAGCCTGTGCTGTTGGTGTTCTGTTTAGGAAGTTGTCTCCTAAACAGTTCAAGGCTCTTCCCCTCTCTTTCTTGCAATAGATTTAGTGTGTCTTGTTTTATGTTGATTTTTTTTTTTGATCCACTTGGACTTTGTAGTTTTGTGCAGGGTGATGAAGTTTCTAGATTGTGGTTTTTATGATGTTCTTCTGCTTGTACAATATATATTGATTCTTCATTTTATATTTCAATGTACTGAAAAGTGTCTTCTGGTGGTTAAATGATGGCCTTTCTGTTTGGACTTTGTACAGTAGAGGACTTTTAATCTAGCAACAAGGATGCTCTGTCAAAGAATCACATTCAAGAATGCAGACACATCTTGGGTTACAGCCTGATCTGGGTAGAATACAGACACGCCCTTCATGCATACCTTTAATCCCAAACAATGAAGGTAAATTTAGTTTATAGAAGGAAGCAGCCACGTTTGAAAGTGATGTCTAATTGAGGAGCAGACAAAGTGACAAACCAGAGAAAGATTTTACAGGTTGGGTAAGAGATAGGATATTCTTTACTCTCATGAGATCAGAAGAGGAGAGAAAAGGGTACTTGAGAGCAGTGCAGATTAAAGAGGGCTTTTTCCCGTAAGAGTGTTACTGGGACAGTTTTACACAGACAGATTACAGAGAGAACAAGCTAGACACAAGTGAAAATAGAACAAGGTGGAGAATGAGAAGGAGCTGGAAGATTAAAACATATTTTCATAATCACTTTGAGGCTGGGCAGAGATATCCATTCAGAAGCCACGAGAAGCAGTTTGAATCTGTCAGCTTGGAGAGGAGTTTAGGCCAGAAGAGCTCAGTTCATTCAGCCAGTGAGAGTTCAGAAAGAACCAAAAAGGCTTGCAAATGGCTTTCATCTCATTCTCTGTTCTGAGAAAATAAAAACAACATTTATGTTGCATGTCTTTGGTGACTATACCTTATTAGCTCATACACCAATCACAGATCATGTGCTTAGCATACATTTTACATAAATATGATTTTATCTTCAGCCAGAGTAACAGGATGGAGGTAGAGAAGACCTAATGAAAAGTTTTATAAAATTAGTACATGAACAACTAAGTGGGGATGAAAACACTTGGTAAGCACCCAGCATCACTCGCTCCTTGTCATGAGTATAAAGGCACTTTATGGTATTATTTAAAGGTACCTTGTGCCTCATCATTATACTAAACACATGTAGTCCTGGGGGGAGACTTACAAATTAAAACGTGATGCGGCATATGAAAGTGGGTATGGAACTGAATGTAACAGATACTTTACCTATAGAAAATTTAAAGTCTCTAAGATACAACAAAAACATTCTACTGCTTTTACAGTGGAACCATTTTAATGCTCACCCCCCCCCACACACACACCTTTTTCCCCTTGGAAGTGTATCTTTTCTCGTTACATGTCTCCCTGCATCGTGTTAGTATCTATATGTCTCTGTCCATTTCTGTGCTATGCCGGAGCCTTGACCCTTACAGATACATTCTCTGAACCCTGGTATCACCCAATGACAAACTGCCATATAAAATATTAAATAGTACATATTAGCGGGTGGTCACGGATCAATTCAAGCAACACAGGATGATGTTTTGTTAAGTTGGGAAGATTTTCCCCATCTCTCTTCCGACTATGCTTCATGTTTTATGATGGTTCTCCCAGTCCTCTTTACCATATATCCTCGGATTTCAGTTGCTCTGCTCATATTTTAAAGTAACTTTTAGTCATGTCAAAATAGGTTAAATACATCTTGCTCATATTTTAAAATTTTATTTGATGGAAAATAGAAAATATTTATAAATGCTTTGGAATGGCTACTTAATAGGATTTCTTAAATATTTCTTGACTAGTTAGAAGTCTTAAAAACACTGCATTTTAAATTTTACATGCCAGATAATATATTGCTCTAAGTTTGTATTTATTTATACATTTGTTTTTTTTTTATTTATTGAGAGTCTGTGTATATGTGAAAGCCTGGACATGCCCACATGCTAACATTTTTATTAAAAATAGAAGATTTATATTTATTGTATTTAAATTATGCAGTATTGTCTGCCTGTGTACATATACACAAGACAGCAGGTAACCACTGAGACCAAAGCCCCTAGAACTAGAATTAAGAGATGATGAGAACTAATGGATTGGGTTCTCAATACATAACTTGTTTCCTGTGCAAGTATAGGAGGGATCTTAACTCCTTAGACATTTATCCGGCCCCATAACATTTATTTCTATATTTCTTTTACTTTGCTCCTTAATAACTTGTGATTGACATTAAATTATTTTGGCTAATTCCAAAGAAAAATATAACTATCTAAGATTTTATTGCATAAATTACACCAAATTACTGTGTAGAAAGTAGAAAACAATTTATGATAACAATGAACTTAAAGTTATTTATTTACTTGTTGTTTGAAATAATAAAATTGTTACATCATTTCTTCATTATTTGTTCTCTCATATATGTACCTCCTTGTTTTTTTCAAATTTATAGACTCGTTTTCACAAATTACTTTTACATATGTACATGTATATGTATATTTAATAAAATATAATTAATTTATCGCTCTTTACTCCTTCTTCCTCTAGTGTCTCCCATTACCTTTCCACAATTCTTCTGAAGTTCAAAGCATCATTTCTCTTGATCTTGATTATTATTGTTACAAATATGTAAGTGTGTGTATGTGTATTTGTTTGTGTGTGTAAAGAGATAAATATAAATAGACCTGTTGAGCCCTTAGATAACCAATTAGGTTTCTCAGCCCCTCTTGATACATCTACCACACAACCCCTATTCCTAAGGCTCAGAAAACATGATGGACAAGAAAGCATAATTTTTGTAAGAAACAGAAAACCAGGGCGACTGCATGGGATTTTTTTTCTATGTAATACAGGGAAATTACAGCCACGGAACCTCATAAGTGTGGCTACGTATGAAAGATCTGAACACTGACAACACCAGGAAACATGCCAAGAATAACGGATCTTTAAACCTCATAAGAAGACCAAATTAAGAGGATTAAACATTAATTAAGTTTTTATTCTTTATATTCTTAAATTAGATGAGAGGCCTGCTTTGCATATTTTGTTTTATTTTAGAGAAATTACTTACGTGTGTGTGTGTGTGTGTGTGTGTGTGTGTGTGTGTGTGTGTGTGTGTAAGCACAAACTGATTACAATATTTTTGTGGAGAAAAAAATTCCAAATAACAAACCAAATTATATTTTAGGTCTCTACTTCTATATTGTAAATAAATACTCAAGACAGGACTGAGTACTCAGGTTGTCAGTAAAGGCAGCAAGTTCCCGTACTTGCTGAGCCATTTCCCTGGCTCTAAGTATCACAGCATATTTATTTTATGATGGAGCTAAGTGAGAACTGAAATCTTACAAAATTACTCATATTGTCACCCCTCCATTCTTTTTCAATAGACAGTAATAATCATATGAATTATGCTTTTCTAGCATCAGTCGCAGATATGATTGTGTTTGTAAAGGGTTAGAGTTAGAAAAAATGATAAGCATTGGCTTCCAGGCTTAAAACACTATTTGCTAACTATAAAGAAGTCTCCATTCTCCTTCTTGCATACAAGAGGGAAAAAAAAAAAACAAACATACTGAGAGTTTTAATTTTTGCCTTAATTATTTAACCTTGATTAATTGAATTAATTACTATTTATTGATATGAATGAATTAATTCAGGTTCTTATAGAGTGGGTCCTCCTCTTTTAGGTTTGTTTAGGGCACAAATGTAGCAAACAAGAGGCGATTACTGGTGAGTTCAATTTTTGATGCATTATAAAAATCTGAAGACTAGTGCTGTTCTTGCCAAATAATTGATTGAGATAAATGGTATTAGTGCTCATGGTTTGGAACTTTTATCTTCGGGTCAGATGTCAGATTAAGTGGCAGAGTAAGTCACTTTTTGACATTGTATGTGACAGTTTTAGAGACTGGATAAAAGAAAGATCTGAAGAACAGGTCTCCATAGAATTCTAGGTTTCAGAGTGCAGGCCATAATGGAGAAATTGAAATCTAATCTTCAACATTGAGAATAATAACCTCTAAAAAATGTCTTTGTAATTTAAAATAAAAGCTAGCAGGTAATATATCATTTAAAAATTAGTTGATTATGAGTCTTAGTGTCTGCTTTGAAACACTGCTAGGTAGAGTCTTTCAGGTGCCTTTTGTGGTAGACTCCTGTCATGAGTTCAATGCACATCCCATTTGTCTTTCTAAATGAGGATTAATCACCTTCGCCTGTGTCCACTTTCTTGATTATCTTCTTTAGGTGTGTAGATTTCATTATGTTTATCATGTCTTGTAGGTCTATATAAGCGAGTATATACCAAGTTTGTCTTTCTCCTTCTGGGATACTTCACTCAGAATGATCTTTTCTAGATCCCACCACTTGCCTGCAAATTTCATGATTTCCTCCTTTTTGATTGCTGAGTAGTATTCCATTGTGTAAAAATACCACAATTTCTGTATCCATTCCTCCGTTGATGGACATCTGGGTTGTTTCCAAGTTCTGGCTATTACAAATAAAGCTGCTACGAACATGGTTGAACAAATGTCCTTGTTGTGTACTTGAGCAAATTTTGGGTATATACCTAGGAGCATGAAAGAAGGGAAGTTAGTATGATATGGAAAGGATAGGAGCTCTACAAGGACCAAATATATCTGGACACAGGGTCTTTTCTGAGACTGACAATCAACCAAGGACCATCTATGGATATAACCTAGAACTTCTGCTCAGATGTGGCCTGTGGTAGCTCAGTAACCAAGTAGTTTTCCAAAGTAAGGGGAACACGGACTATTTCTAACAGGATCTCAAGGGCAGGCTGTTTGACACTCCCCCCAGGGGAGGAGCAGTCTGTTAGGCCACAGAGGAGGACTTTGCAGCCAGCCCTGAAGATACCTGATAAAACAGGGTCAGATGAAAGGGGAGGAGGTCCTCCCCTATCAGGGGACTTGGAAAGGAGCAGGGAGGAGACCAGGGAGGGAGTGTGGGGTTGGGGAGGGAATGAGGGAGCGGGATACAGCTGGGACACAGAGTTAACAAAATGTAAATAAAAAGAAAAAAAATGAATAAAGTGTAATTAATAAAAGTTAAAAAAATAAAATAAAAATTAGTTGAAATGGGCAAAAAACAAACAAACAAACAAACAAACAAGATTAAGGTTTGTGCTGAATTCCCATTACAGTTCCACAAAACTCTAACCTTAGTTTATTTTTTAGAATAAACAACTTTAAAATGAGCATTTTTTTTATTTCAATGTAGTTATTCTTACTAGAGGAACACTGAGGTCTTTGTTTTGTTTTGTTTCTTTCAACAGGACACAGAGAGCAATTAAAACTATTAAGACAAACTCACCTTACATCAGACAACTTGTTTCTTCAATACCATAAAGTATAATAAAACTAAAGTTTTGTATGTGGTAATTGGAACACCAAAAAAAAAAAAATTATCAGGCTGAATGCAGTAACTTCTTATCATTTCTCTACTTTGAACAAAGGACAAAAAGTTAATCAACTAAAAGTATATCGTATACCCTTGGAATGAAAGCGTTAACCTGCAAAGTCTCTCTACTTTATTGGAAAAAATTAGGATTTGCTTCCACAATCTCATCATGAAATTGATTGTATAAAAGTTATTAGGTGAACAAAATTTACTACTAATAGCTGACCCCTTTGTGTATACAATCCACAGAGATGATGCTGGCACACAAACCTAAGCCATTACTTCATCAAGACATTAATGCACATTTTCTATTTTTTTTTTCCTGAGACATGTTTTCTCTGTGTAGTTCTGGCTATCCTTAAACTCACTCTGTACACCACTCTGACCTCAGACTCATATATCTGCCTACCACTGCCTCCTGAGTCCTGGAGTTAAAGGCGTGTGCTATCACTGCAGAAGGAGTGGCTCAGCGGTTAAGATTATACTTACTTTTTGATCTACCTTAATCTGTTAAATGCAGAAATATATGATATAAAGAAATAAGGAGACATGAACTACATGTCCATAATAAAGGCAATGTCTTAAGATCTAGAAATGTAAATGAAAATTAGAGTGCGTACTTTGTGTATTTCTCTGCATAAGAAATATTTCTACAAAATATATTTCTACCAATTAAATATAAAATGGCAGATGAAATGATTATTATACTTAAAACCCTCACATAACTCCATTTCTTAAAAATAATGTCAACATTATTATGATTTTGTAATCATACATAGCCTGACTATATGGTTGGATAACAATTTTATTTATTGAAAGTTGTATTTAAAAGTCTAAGATGGTGGTGAACAGCATGCACTGAATCTGAGAGACACAGGATCTGAAACTCCGAAATTGGTGAGCAGAGGGGCAGCTGAAGCCAGAACATCGACATTGAGGCTTCCTGGTGAGAGGGACAACACCTGAGCTGGGCCACTTTGAATCCAGGTCACCCGTAGACCTCTCCAGAGCCTGAGAGTGGAGAAGATTAGACCTACCTGCACTTCCCCTTGGCCCAAGCAAGAGCCTCCCTGCTCTGCAGAGGCAGCAGTGGTTGCCCAAAGCATGAGCCTTCCTGTTAGGTGACCTAGACTGCAGAGGCAGTGGCTGTATGGGCCTCCCAAGTCTGTAGCTGCAGAGGGCAGCTGCCCTAAGCATGAGCCTCCTTGCTCAGTGACTGAGACAACAGAGGCAGCTGTCCCAAGTATGAGTCTACCTTCCCTGTGGACAAACAGTGGAAACTTCAGAACTGACAAATCTCAGATACTTTCATTTGTCCATGTGGGCCCACATCTGAGTGTAGAGAACAGGGGAAACCTCTGTGCTTTCCGATAAGGCCTGCTAGCACCTTCAAATGAGTGTATGGAGAGCCCCAGATCCAGAGTCCCTGTAAGCTAGCCACCAGACATCAGATCCCTCCCTCCCAAACCTCCACTGTGGGCAACATAGGAATCCTTGAGACAGGGTTCTCAACATTGAAGCCCCTGTTCTGTGGGTCTCCTGGTAGCCAGTCAAACAATTCTTAGAGACAAGATGGTTTAACTCAAACAGATCTGAATACCTATAGGACAGTATCACAGTCCTGCAGGCCCCTGATGCATTCAGGACACATGCACATGTGCATTTCGCCCACAAACAGCACCAACACCCCAACCTATACTTACGCCCCACCATTCCAGGCATCTACACTCTCTAGCACCCTGGCCTTCAAGGCACACTTCCATGCACACTCCTGGGGTAGCTCACATGTGCCTGCAACCTTCCTCCTTTAGCTACAGCTGAAACACCAACATCTACTCTCGAACAGGTGGTTCTCTCCCATCTTCCTGAAGAATACTCGAGACACCAGAGACAGAGGGACCCAGTCTGAAGTCCAGACTCCAGGAACAGACAGGAAATATTACAGATAAGCAGATGGCTAGAGGTCAGCATAAAAACACATCCAAACAATTCAGGACATCGTGGCTTCACCAAAAAGCAGTGGATATTTAAATTCATCAAAAACACAGGAAAATGATCTCAAATCTATGCTTATCAAGTTATTAGAGGCACATAAAGAAGAAAGTAACAACACTCTGAAAGAAATACAGGCAACGTCAGCCAAACAAATAGAGTCACAAGTAGAGACACCTGAAGAAGAATGGAACAAAGCTCTTAAAAGAATACAGGTAAATGCAGCCAAACAAATAGAGGCACATGTAGAGGCACAAGTAGTGGCATATAGAGAAAATGAACAAAAAAATAGAGGCAATCATGGAAAGACAGGAATCCACATTCAAACAGATGAATGAAATGGTGCAAGACATGAAAACAGAATTAGAATCTATAAAGAAAACACAGGGAAAACGCTGAAGCTGGAGAATTTAGAGAAAAGATCAGTAACCACAGAGGTAAACATCACCAACAGAATACAAGAGATGGAAGAGAGAATCTCAGTTACTGAAGATACATTTTCAGAAATCAATACATCTCTCAAAGAAAAAGTAAAATCAGAAAAGTTGCAAATACAAAATATCCAAGAATTCAAGGACTCCATGAAAAGACAAAATCTAAAAATAGCAAAAATAGACAAAAAAGAAGATTGCAGGCTCCAAGGTCCAGAAAATATTTTCAATAAAATCATAGAAGAAAATTTTTCCAACTTATAAAAAGAGATGTCTATAAACATACAAGAGGCCTACAGTACACTGAGTAGACTAGACCAAAAAAGAAAATCCTCATGTAACATAATAGCAAAACCACTCAATCTACAGAAAAAAGAAAAAAAAAATAAAAACAGCAAGGGAAAAAATCCAAGTAACATATAAAGGTAGACATATCAGAATCATACAAGACTTCTCAACAGAAACTATGAAAGCCAGAAGAGCCTAAGCAGATGTCATGCAGATTCTAAGAAAACACATATGTCAGCCTAGACTAAGATAACCAGTAAAGCTTTCAATCAACATAGATGGAGAAAACAAAATATTCCATGACAAAACTAAACTTAAACAATATCTACATGACTACACAGCCCTACAGATGATACGAGAAGGAAAACTCCATTCTAATGAAATCAACTACTCCTAAGAAAACACAGGATGTACATACCTTCACAACAAAAAAAGTAAAAGAAAACAAGCATAGAAATACAGTAAGACAACTAATTCCACAATAAAAGAAACTAACATTCATTGGTCACTATTATCTATCAAAATCAATGGACTCAATTCTCTAATAAAAAGACACAGACAAACAGAAACAGTGCCGAAATAGGATCCAGCATTTTGTTGCATCCAAGAAGCACACCTCTAAAACAAAAATAAAAATTACCTCAGAGTAAAGAGCTGGAAAAAAAATTAATCAAACTGACCCAGAAAACAAGCAGGGGTACCTATCCTAATAGCTAATAAAATAGACTTCAACCAAAATTATTCAAAAAAGTGAAGAAGGGCACTTCATTCTCATCAAAGGAAAAAAAAATCACAAGGAGGATATCACAGTCCTGAACATCTATGCCCCAAATACAAGACCACCTGCATTTGTAAACCTTCTTTTCAGCACCTCATGGAACCATCTCAAAACTGAACATATAGCAGGGCATAAACAAGCCTCAACAGATACAAGAAGAACAAAATAATCCCTTGTATCCTATCAGACAACCATGGCCTAAAACTAGACCTCAAAACAAAACAAAACAAAACACAGAAATAACAAAAAGCCTACATACACATGGAAACTAAACAACTGTAGACTCAATGACAGGGAAGAAGTGAAAAAAGAAATTAGGGACTTCCTAAAATTCATTGATAATAAAGGCACAAATTACCCAAATTGATGGGACACAATAAAAACAGTGTTAAGAAGAAAGTTCAGAGCAGTAAATTCCTTCAGAGAGAAGTCTGAGACATCTCTTACAAGCAGCTTAACAGTACACCTAAAAGCCCTAGTAAAAAAAGAAACAGATAAACCTAAGAGGAGTTAGAGGGTTGGAAATAAACTCAGAGCTGAAATCATATAATTAGAAACAAATAAAACAATTCAAAGGATCTATGAGATCAAGAGCTGGTTCTTTGAGAAAATCAACAACACAGACATACCCTTAGCCAAACTAATTAAAGGGCAGAGAGAAACTATCTAAATGAGCAAAGTCAGAAATGAAAAGGGGGACATAACAACAGACACTGAGGAAATGCAAAGAAACATTTGGTCTAATTACAAAAGCCTATATGTCACGAAATTTGAAAATCTAAAAGAAATGGACAATTTTTTGATAGATTCCATTTACCAAAATTAAATCAATAGCAGGTAAATAGACTGAATAATCCTATATTCCCCAAGGAAATAAATGCAGTCATCAAAAGAAATTGTGGTACATCTACACAATGCAATATTACTCAGCTCAATCTCTGAGTGGGTAACCTAGTAAGTGGAACAGGGTCTGTCTCTGACGTGACCTTGGCTCTTTGATCACCTCCTCATGAGGGATGGTGGTGGGGCAGCCTTACCAGGCCACAGAGGAAGTCAATGCAGTCAGTCCTGATGAGACCTGTAGGCTAGGGTCAGATGGAAGAGAAGGCTTACTGCCCCATTAGTGAACTTTTAGAGAGTCATGGGAGGAGATGTGGGAGGAAGAGAGGGAATGGGAGAGGATGAGGGAGAGAGCTACTGCTGGGATACAAAGTGAATAAATTAAAATTAATAAAAAAAGAAAGTTGTACTTAAATCAAAACTATATGGTTATAAAATGAGTATAACTCAGCATAGAATTTTATTGTCTCCATCATTTTCTATCTGGTTGTGCGACCGAATACATGTTATTTAACATGTATGAGCCTTAGTTAACGGTGTGAAAGTAAGAATAATCCATTTTATATGATTATGAAGTTGAATACAGGAATGTGTATTTGTCACATTTTAGGATCATCATTCTGAAATTTAGATTTAATCAGAGTAGCCAATTTGATCCCACACAACCCTAGAACATTTTATCAATGGTCTTAGAGCAGATCAAGGAGAACTGGATGAAATAGGACCAGGATCATATTCATAATATAATCAAAATCTGTGGTGATTTTCCTACATAATAGGTAGTTTTAGCTTAGAGAATTAGAACTTTTCATTACAATAATTTGTTCCATTAAAATAATACATGGGAGGTAGATTTCATTAAACTTGAGTTTGGATTTGTATTTTTAGATCTCTCTAGAGAAAAATAAACCTGAGAAAAGTGAAAGCTACATGGCTTTTTGCTGGATCAAGTACACAGAATTCTGACAGTCGCAAGAAAGCAAGCTTGTGTCCTGCTGATGTCCCAGAGGTGCCTGGGAACAAGCATGAAGAAAAACAGTACAACCGGGGACCAGCGGCAAGTCATTTTCTCTACTGAACTTTCTTGCTAAATACTTTTGAGGAAAAAAAATTATCCAAGTAAAAGTAAAGTGAAAGTCCTAAAGACAGAGGATGAAACACAAATTATCTCAAAAGAATTGACAAGACAAGAAGCAAAAGAAGAAAGGGAGATTTTGTGTGCAGTAAATTTACCCCAGGCCAAGACTAATGACAATTCATATTCAGTTAAAGGAGGAGTTATTTAAGTACAGTTTAAAGTTCATCTGAAATAAAATGTCCTATAACATCTTGTCATCAACTGTTGCACATACTTTGATGGCATGCAAATTCCTACACACACACACAAACACACACACACACACAGTTTGTAGTCTACAGTAGCCATAGCCTTATTAATATAGTAAGAATGATTTTTACTATAACCCTACAAAAAATAGTGGATTGCAACCTGTCTTAGTTTTCTATTGCTCTGAAGAGAAACTGTGACCAAGGTAACTCATTCTTTTTTAATTTTTTCTTTTTTTATATATTTTTTATTAGTTATATTTTATTAACTCTGTATCCTAGCTGTATCCTGCTCCCTCATTCCCTTCCAAACCTTCCCTATCTCCCTCATCTCCTTTCTGCCCCTTTCCAAGTCCACTGATTGGGGAGGACCTCCTCCCCTTTCATCTGACCCTGTTTTATCAGGTATCTTCAGGACTGGCTGCAAAGTCCTCCTCTGTGGTCTAGCAGGACTACTCCTCCCTTGGGGGGTGGGCAGGTCAAAGAGCCTGCCATTGAGTTCCTGTCAGAAATAGTCCCTATTCCTCTTACTATGGGAAACCAATTGGTTACTGAGCTACCACAGGCTTCATCTGAGCAGAGGTTCTAGGTTATATCCATATATGGTCCTTGGTGGAGTGTCAGTTTTCAGAAAAGACCTCTGTGCCTAGATATATTTGGTCTTTGTGGAGCTCCTATCCTTTTCACATCATACAAACTCCCTCTTTTTTCATATGGTTCCCTGCACTCTGCCAAAGATTTGCTTATGAGTTTTAGTATCTGCTTTGATAAACTGCTAGGTAGTGTCTTTCAGGTGCCTTCTGCAGTAGGCTCTTGTCCTGTTGCTTGTTTTCTCCTATGTCCAATGCACATCCCATTTGTCTTTCTAAATGAGGATTGATCATCTTACCCCGGGTCCTCTTTATTGTTTATCTTCTTTAGGTGTATAGATTTCATTATGTTTATCATATCTTATAGGACTATATGAGTGAGTATATACCATGTGTGTCTTTCTCCTTCTGGGATACTTCACTCAGAATGATCTTTTCTAGATCCCACCATTTGCCTGGAAATTTTATGATTTCCTCGTTTTTGATTGCCAAGTAGTACTACAGTATTATAGTACAGTAGTAAGAAATGTGTGGTATTGGCATACAAACAGAAAGGAGGATCAATGGAACTGAACAGAAGACCCAGAAATAAACCCACACACCTATGAATACTTGATTTTTGACAAAGAAGCCAAAACCATTCAAAGGTAAAAGGATAGCATCTTCAAAAAATGGTGCTGGTCCAACTGGATGTCTACATGCAGAAAAATGCAAATAGATCCATATTTATCACCCTGCACAAAACTAAAGTCCAAGTGGATCAAAGAACTCAACATAAAACCAGATACTCTAAATCTGTTAGAATAAAGTGGGAAACAGCCTAGAACTCATTGGCACAGGAGACAACTTCCTGAACAGAACACCAAGGGCACAGGCTCTAAGAGCAGCAATCAATAAATGGGACCTCATGAAACTGAAAAGCTTTTGTAAAGCAATAGACACTGTCATCAGACCAAGGAAACTTATAAAAGAAAGCAGTTTGTTGAAGTTTTGGGGAATGAGTTCATGAACACTGTAGTGAAGAACATTGCAACAGCTAGGCATGCACTGGAGAAGTAGTTGCCAGAAACATTTACTCCACAGGCAGGAAGTAGAAGGACAGATGAGATAAAAAGACAGGAGGAGGGTGGGAGGAAAGAAGGGAGGGAGGGAGAGATAGAGAGAGAGAGCGAGGGAGAGGGAGAACACATAGATTTTTTAGACCTCCAGGTTTATCCCTAGTGACACACCTCTTTCAATAAAGGAGTACCTCCTAATCCTCCACCAAGTGGAAACCTAACATTCAAATTCTATCACACAACTTAACACCGTACCTATTTTCCCTAAAATTCTGTTTTTAATTTATAAATGATACAAAGATTATGGCCCCAAATGATCAGCCTTTGTTCATTGCTCAAAAAATATCCATCAATCTGAGTCTGATGTTTGAGTAGTCAGTTTGTAGCTATTCCTCAACCCGTAAGACACAGTTGAAATGGTTCTTCATGAATTAAGAGGAATATTTCGCTAACATTAAAACAACAATATAATACCATATCCATGTTCTTCGGAACTGTCCTCTCCCCATCAATTCTTCTATGCATTCAGTTACTCTGCAACCTGATTTTACGACATTAGTTTCACAAAGTATTTTTCATGCATATAAAACTTGGAGAGAACAAGTAACAGGACAGGAGCCTACCACAGAGGGCCTCTGAAAGACTCTACCTAGCAGTCTATCAAAGCAGATGCTGAGACTCATAACCAAACCTTTGGCAGAGTGCAGGGAACCATATGAAAGAGGGGGGAGTTAGTAAGACCTGGAGAGGACAGGAGCTCCACAAGGACCAAATATAGCTGGGCACAGGGGTCTTTCCTGAGACTGTTTCTCCAACAAAGGACCATATATGGATATAACCTAGAACCCCTTCTCGGATGTAGTCTGTGGTAGCTCAGTAACCAATTGGTTTCCATGGTAAGAGGAACAGAGACTATTTCTGACAGGAACCCAATGGCAGGCTCTTTGACCTTCCTACCCCCCAAGGGAGGAGCGGTTTGGTCTTGCTAGGCCATAGAGGAGGACTTTGCATCCAGTCCTGAGGATACCTGATAAAACAGGGTCAGATGAAAGGGGAGGAGGTCCTCCCCAATCAGTGGACTTGGAAAGGGGCAGGGAGGAGATGAGGGAGGGAAGGTGGGATTGGGAGAGAATGAGGGAGGGGGATACAGCTGGGATACAAAGTTAATAAACTGTAACTAATATTAAACAAATAAAAAATAAAAAAGAATGTATAAAAGAATAAACTTAGATCATGAATGTTTTGCTCCTGCTTTGCCCTTGTTTCTATATTCTAATTGAAATTCTCTATAGTGACTCTGTCAGTTTGCTGTGATCTGTGTTTAAAAAGTAAAACTTGGAGATTATTTTTGCCAAGTGATAGTGTATATGAAACTTTTCATTGTGGCTTCTGTCTCTTAGCATTTGCCCTGACATATAGCATGTGTACATTTTTTTTATCTTTTGGATTATTACTGAATGGATACCCTATGTTGTAAAATTAGATGTTCATTAAATCAATATGGAGGTTTGAAAAATGTTTGCATACTTAAGGAGTTAGACATTAACAAGAACACCCACCCGCTGCACACTGTATGAAATACATTGATCACGAAAAAAGCACTTAGCTCACTTTCAGCTGTGGGTAAGTCGTTGTGTCTTTTTTTAATTTTTTATTAATTACACTTTATTCATTTTGTATCCCCCCCATAAGCCCCTCCTTCCTCACCTCCCAATCCCACCCTCCCTCCCCTTTCTGCATGCATGCCACTCCCCAAGTCCACTAATAGGGGAGGTTCTCCTCTCCTTTCTGATCTTAGTCTATCAGTTCTCATCAAAAGTGGCTGCATTGTCCTCTACTGTGGCCTGGTAAGGCTGCTCCCCTCTCAGGGGGAGGTGATCAATGAGCAGGCCAATCAGATTATGTCAGAGGCAGTCCAGTAGGATTTATTCTATTTGTATCAGAAACATTGTGCTATGTTACATTAACATTCATAGTAAAATACAAAAGCCACTGGAAAGGGATGTGATTTAATCAACACTTCTGACTAAGCAAAACAAGAAGCCTCAACTCAGGGAGAAATCCTTAAGTTTCACTATAAATCTGATGTGGCTCTTGGAGTTAAAAGTTCATTATAGTAAACAAATGACTTCAAAACTTATTTATTCTTTCACATTTCATTTATTTATTTATCTATTTATGTATTTATTTATTTATCTATTTATTTATTTATTTATTCATGGTTGTGGGCCTAGCCTTTAATGGCTGAGCCATCTCTCTAACCCTTATTTATTTATTTTATTTATTAAAATTTTTTCACTTTGTATCCCAGCTATAGCCCTGTTCCTCCTACCTTCCTTTTCCTCCTCTCATGCCCTTCCCCTAGTCCGCTGATGGGGGAGGTCCTCCTCCCCTTCCATCAGACTCTAGCCCATGAGGTCTCATCAGGACTGGCTGCATTGTCTTCCTCTGTGGTCTGGTAAAGATGCTCCCCCTCAGAAGGAGGTGATCGAAAAGCAGGCCAATCAGTTCATGTCAGAGACAGTCCCTGTTCTCTTTACTCGGGAACCCACTTGGACACTGAGCTGCTATGGGCTGCATCTGAGCAGGGGTTCTAAGTTATCTCGAAGCATGGTCCTTGGTTGGAGATTCGAAACTTCTTAAAACCTACTTGTCTAGCAAACTGCAGAAGTCTGCTATCCTCATAAAATATGAATTCATCTGGGCAGTGTTTTAGCTCCACTAACGATGCCTTCAGAGTGATGAAGTGCTTTGTTTACTTTGAAATTTCAGCTAATTGTTTTCATGGTTGTTTTTTTTTTAACCAAAGGAATAATGACTAATTGTAGTGATTGTATTTTTTTTTCAACAACATGCTTTGTTTCCTTATTTTTTTATTTATTTGTTTATTTTTGTCTACTCCTCTGCTGGTCTGGATCTTCTCTGAGTTAGGTATGTGAGGTAAATCACTAAAACAACTGTCTACAGATATTTGTAATTCTTTAAATAAAAGACATTTCTCTCACCTAGGTCTGTCATGCAGAGAACTTTGCACTTGTAATATCCTTTTGTTTATCACTCTTTTAAAAAATTGAATTTTGGCTTGATTTTTTCCAATATAGTGGGATTATTTTGAACTCATTTGTATATTAAATGTAGTTTTTTCAAGCACCTGTTTAATACTAAATATTTCCCAGAATGTATAATTTAAGAAACAAAGATGTCTGAGGATACAATTGATAAATATAGATGTCTTACATATGGATAACACAAACAAGAAAAGAAAAAAGAAAATGAAGAATTCAGACCTATTTTTATATGCCTATGGAAAATATCATTTATTTTAACTTCTGTATATATTTGGTTTGGTTTTACTTGGTTAAAGGTGGAATCAAATTGTAGACTTCCTAAAGTTAAGGACTTTTGTTTTCCAGATCAGGGGTCTTAAGTACTTATCTGACCAACATTTAAAAGTCATTTATTGTCTTGTCATTTTTAAAGCACCAACCAAGGACTATGCTCAGACTGTATCTATGCCCCCTACAAATATATACCTTTTCTCGGGAAAGATGAGCACATGTAGACTAAGATTAAATTGTTAAATACAGATATAATTGAATACATAGAGAATAAAGCTATGTGTATAGATATATACAACATTAGTGAAATCATTGGTCATTATATTACAATAAGAAGATATTTAATACAATTATTTCTTTTATTTTTAAACAAGCTAAAGTAGTAAATATAGCATATATTGTGTGTTTAAGAGAATTATAAATTATAAATTATTGGAATAATACTATGAATATAAAAATACCAGGGATCAAAGAACAATCAAATCATTGCAGCTTTGGTTTATTATGCTGTACAAAATAAATCAACACTTCGGTACTATTTTCTACTGTGAAGTAAAGTGTTATTCACCCATCTTAGAATCACATATACAGTGAAACTGTGAAATCATTGAACTATTTTCTACTCAGGTCTCTGATTTAAAAGAATTAGTGACTGGTCCTAGATTCCATTCAACGTGTACTTTTGATGAGAAAATCGCCATGGCAACTGGGTAGCATTTTCTGAAATCCACGTACTTTTGATGAAAAGAAAAGTTCTAAAGAAAGAAGCATACACATGCACATGTGCGTACACGCAAACACACACACAGAGAAAGAGGCAAAGATAGAGAAATATAGAGAGAAAGCAGATCTAAATTTTAACTAAATAACTTTAAAGTAACAGCAGTTGAACAATGGAACCGAAAAGACATGCTACTTAAGAAAATTATTCAATAGTGTTTAGATACTTCAAACCTTCATGTAGTTTACTGATAAGAAATAAGATGTGAAATAAGGCAGGAACCTACCACAGAGGGCCTCTGAAAGAATCTACCCAGCAGTTTATAGAAACAGATGCTGAGACTCACAGACAAACCTTGGGCAAAGTGCAGAGAATGTTATAGAAGAAGGGGGAAAGACCTGGAGGAAACAGGAGCTCCACAAGGAGATCAACAGAGCCAAATATTTCGGGTCCAAGGGGACCTGCAGAGACCAGTTCTCCAAAAAAGAACCTTGCATAGAGAGGACCTAGAATCTCCGCTCAGTTGTAGCTCATAAGCAGCTCAGTCTCCAAGTGGCAATCCCTAGTAAGTGGAGCAGGGGCTGTCTGTGACATGGACTCCGTGACAGACTCTTTGATCACCAACTCCTGGAAGGGGGAGCCTTGCCAGGCCACAGAAGAAGAATATGCAGCCAGTCCTGATGAGACCTGATAGACTAGGGTCAAATGGAAGGGGAGCACGACCTCCTGTATCAGTGGACTAGGCTGGGGGTATAGGAAGAGAAGAGGGATGAGAATGGGGCTAGGAGGAGATGAGGGAGGAGGCTACAGCCTGGATACAAAGTGAATAAATTGTAATAAATAATAAAAAAGAAAAAAAAAGAAATAAGATGTAGATTTCAAAGTCATAGAAATATTTAATGCCATTCTGCTACTTTTTTTAATTTTTTTTAATTTTTATTTTTTTCTTACTAGTTACATTTTATTAACTTTGTATCCCAGCTGTATCCCGCTTCCTCATTCCTTCCCCATCCCACCCTCCTCTCCGCCCTTCCCCTTTCCACATCCACTGATGGGGGGACCTCTTCCCCATTCACCTGACCCTGTTTTATCAGGTCTGCAAAGTCCTCCTCTGTGGCCTAACAGGACTGTTCCTCCCTTGCGTGGTTCTGCTACATTTAAAACTGACAGAGTGTGTGGGGTAACCAAGTTTATTTGAATGTGACAAAGGCTGCACTAGTAGATTTCAAGAAAGACAGCTTGAAAACAATGTTAAAAAATAAAGCTGTGCCTTAACTCAGGATCCTGAAGGCCTATATTAACATAGTATATTTCTTTACTTTGTACTGAAGTGATAAACACCATGACAAAAATAAATCTGTGGAGGGAAGAATTGATTCCAAGTTACAAGTGACAGTCCTTTGTAAAAAATAGTCATACGCAGGAAACTGGAAGCTGAAACTGAATCAGAGGCCATAGTTACTCCCATGGCTTGCTCAACCCACTTTCTTACACAGCAGAGGATCATGTGCCTATGAAAGCATCACCCCTCATAAACTGAGCTTTTCCACATCTATCATTAATCAAGAAAATGACACACAGCCTTAGAGACAATCCAGTAGAGGCATTTTTTTTTTTAAATTGAAATTCCTCTTCACAAATGACTTTAGCTTGCCTAGTTGGGACAAAAGTTACCTGGACTTATAGCACAATAGAAATAGATGGAAGGCAAGGGCAATGGTGTAAATAGGAACAAAACGTCTAACATATTCTGCAAGACAGGAATTATAAAAGATTAAGTTTGAAAATTTAAGGTTGTACAACTAGACACTTGCTTGTGATACCTAAAGAAGCAAATCATGAGGTGCTTGTCTATAGAGAAAACCAACCATAAAGAAAATAAAGCTTTTTACAACTACTGATATAAAGGAAAGACAAGACATCAACTGGCATATATTTTGAGTCCACGTGTCATAAAGGTGCAGAGAACTAGATTATCTGAACCAAATAAGTACCAGAAAAGCAGATTCTGAAGTGTACTTAATCTTGGGTCTAGTAAGGGAGCCAATGGAAAGACTCAAAAATTCATTAGAATAAAACCATGAGAACTACAAAAATGGGTTTTTCTTAGAGCAAAATCCTCATTGTAATAGCATATTTTGAAGAAATCTATAGAACAGCATATTGCTAAATTGCCGTGAGTTATGAAAAACTTATAATGTTATGAAAAACATTATAATTTCAGGAAACCAAATTTTCTGTGACATCGCCAGATTGCATGTCATAAGAAAAAAGAAAACACAAGAGAAAGCTAATGACTGTTTATACTCCATCCATACTTTTCTTGCATTTTATTATATTGTGATGAGTTACAAGTTACAGTAGTTAAATAGTCAAAAATGTTCTCAGATCACATGGAAGATTGCACAGGCCCTAACAGGGCTATAAATGTGGTCCAATTTTGTTTTTAAATATTTTCTATTATAAATTAATTTTCTCCAGTTGAAATTATTTAAGAAAGTGCAACGATTAGAATTGATTCCATATTGAAGTGTATTTCAGAGTATAATATTATTTCTCTTTAATATTGAGGAAAAAGAGTGATGCCATTAGGAACTTACATATTTCAGAAAACTGCACTCTGTTATCATTTAAAAAATTTACACTCTGTTATCATTTAAAAAATTCTAGAAGGGTAAGTCAAATAAATTTACACACAGTAAAATGTGTATCCACTATAATCATTTAGTTTTATTTTTCATACCTCTAATTTTGAGAATGATATTCTGTGTCAAGAATATATTTTTAATTTTAAGTTGCATATATTTTGTATGTATATGTTTGTATAAGTGTGTACGTGTGTGCTTCACAGAACACATACAGAGGAGTGGACTCCAGAATACAACTGGGGAGATTGCTTCTCTCCTACTGTAGGTCCAGAGTAGAGAGGTCAGATTTTCTGGCTCAGCGTGTGCCTTTCTTCACAGAGCTACCTCATCAGCCTACTGCTAACGTTTTAGTTAATAACATTCTTTAATAATTAATTGGGTCTCTTAGTTCCCATATATTTTGATACAGTTCACACAAACTGACTCTTAAATTTATATTAAAAATGTTTCCTTTAGCAATATTATTGGATATGTGGCACTTACAACAGAATAACAAAATAGTTTCTGCTATTTGTGAAGCTAGGAGTAAAATGATAAGGACTATTTTCTGCAAGTTTTCCTTAATCTCTCTTTAATGGACCAGTAGTTTCTAATTTCTTAAAAACTCCCAATATCATGATTAGACTCATAATGCTATCCTACAGTATACTACATTAGTATTCAAGATAATTACAGAAGAAGAGACACTTTCTGCTTGGCCCCTACACTTATACCAGGAAGTACCTCATAGATATTTAAATTAATCAGTATATGTTGTACCTGAGACTGTAGAAAATCATGAGGTCTATCTGTGATTAAACGGACAACTACTTTGTTTTCAGAAATGGTTAAATATGATATAAACTATATTAGAAATTAACCTAATGTACCATGGAAAGAATGAAATGTACGTTAGGCATAGAATCAAAGTGTAAAATAAAATAGTTAATCACATTGTGCAGCATAAACAGCCTTGAATAGGGTTTCCATCAATGGTGTCTGTGTCACTTCCAGTATGTTGCAGGTAATGACACCTCTACACGCTTCAGCTTTATACTGTCAGCTTCACTTTCCATAAAATTACTTCTCTTTCCAGAAGCTGGAAACAGCCCAGATGCCCCTCAACTGAAGAATGGATGCAGAAATTGTGGTACATCTATACAATGGAGTATTATTCAGCAATGAAAAATAAGGAAATCATGAAATTTGTAGTTAAATGGTGGGACCTGGAAAGGATCATCCTTTGAGTTGTCCCAGAAGCAAAAAGACAAACATGGTATATACTCACTCATATAAACATACAACATAGGATAAACCCGCTAAAATCTGTACATCTAAACAAACTAAGCAAAAGAGAGGACCCTAACTAAAATGCTCAATCCCCATCCTGAAAAGCAAAGAGGATGAACATCAGAAGAAGAAGAAAACAGGAAACAACTTAGGAACCTGCTACAGAGGGCCTCTGAAAGTCAGAAGAAGAAAACAGGAAACAACCTTGGAACCTGCCACAGAGAGCCTCTGAAAGCCTCTGCCCTGCAGACTATCAAAACAGATGCTGAGCCTGATGGCCAACTGTCCGGCAGAGTGAATGGAATTTTATGTAAGAAGTGGGAAATAGCAAGAGC
>NW_026596094.1:173880-188035 GCF_907164565.1 Psammomys obesus | reverse complement strand
TCAAAGAATCAATGAAACCAAGAGCTGGTTCTTTGAGAAAATCAACAAGATCGACAAACCCTTAGTCAAGCTAACTAAAAGGCAGAGAGACACCACCCAAATCAACAAAATCAGAAATGAAAGGGGGCACATAACTACAGACACTGAGGAAATCCAACAATCATTAGGACTTATTTCAAAAGTCTATATGCCACAAAATTTGAAAATCTAAATGAAATGGACCATTTTCTTGATCGATTTGACTCACCAAAGCTGAATCAGGACCAGGTAAATCAATTAAATAGTCCTATATCCCCCAAAGAAATAGAAGCAGTCATCAAAAGTCTCCCATCCAAAAAAAGCCCAGGACCAGATGGCTTCAGCCAGAATTCTACCAGACCTTCAAAGAAGAGCTAACTCCAATTCTCTTCAAACTATTCCACAAAATAGAAACAGAAGGAACATTACCAAACTCTTTCTATGAAGCCACAATCACCTTGGTACCTAAACCTCATAAAGACTCAACAAAGAAAGAGAATTTCAGGCCAATCTCCCTTATGACTTTACTATTCTTAGATAAGTGCCTTATATCCTTAATTTCTCCAAGACTTTAAATGTTAATGGGCATTAGATTTTATGAAATGATTTTTCAGGATCTAAGAAGATGATCATGTAGTTTTTTTCTATCAATTTGTTTATATAGTTGGTTACATTGATAAATTTCCTTATATTGAACTCCCCTGCATGCCTGGGATGAAGCTGACTTGATCATAATGGTTGATATTTTTTATATGTTCTTCTATTCGCTTTGCAACTATTTTGTTGAGTATTTTTGCATCAATGTTCATAAGGAAGATTGGTCTAAAATTCTGTTTTTTTTTTTTTTTTTTGGTTGGGACTTTGTGAAGATTAGGTACTAAGTTGGCTATGGCTTCATAAAATAAATTTGGCAGTGTTCCTTCTGCTTCTATTTTGTGGAATAGGTTGAAGAGTATTGCAGTTAGCTCTTTGGAGGTCTGGTAGAATTCTGCATTGAAACCATCTGGCCCAGGCCTTTTTGGGGATGGAAAATTTATGATGAGACCTTCTATTCCCTTAGGGGATGTATGAGTATTTAATTGATTTATCTGGTTTTGATTCAGCTTTAGTAAGTGACATCAATCGAGAAAATTGTTCATTTTGTTTAGATTTTCAAATTTGAATTTAGTCCTAACAATTGTTTGGATTTGCTCAGTGTCTGTTGTTATATCCTCATTTTCTTTTTTGACTTTGTTGATTTGGATGGTGTCTTTCTACCTTTTAGTTAGTTTAGGTAAAGTTTGTTTGTTTTGTTGATTTTCTCAAAGAATCAGGACTTGGATTCATTGTTTCTTTGATTTGTTTTCTTTCAGCCCTGAGTTTGATTATTTCCAGCCATCTACTCCTCTTTGATGTGTTTGCTTCTTTTTTGTAGGGCTTTTAGTTGAGCCATTAAGTTACTTGAATGAAATGTTTCACACTTCTTCTTGAAGGCAATTGGTGCTATGAACTTTCCTCTTAGCATTGCTTTCATTATGTCCTATAAGGTTTGGTATGTTGTGTCTTCATTTCCATTGAATTCTAGGAAGTTTTGATTTCTTTCTTTATTTCTTCCCTGGCCCAGCTGTCATTTAGCAGTGAGTTGGTCGGGTTTCATGTGTGTGTAAGCTTTTTGCCATTTCTGTTGTTTTTGAGGTCCAGCTTTAGTCCATTATTGTCAGGTAGAATACAGTGGATTATTTCAATCTTCTTGTATCTGTTGAGGCTTGCTTTGTGACCAACTATATGATCTATTTTGGAGAAGGTTCCATAAGGTGCTGAGAAGAAGGTAATTTTTTTTTTTTTTGGGTGAAAGGTTCTGTAGATATCTGTTAGGTCCATTTGATTCATGGCCTCTGTTAGAGCTATTGTTTCTTTGTTTAATTTCTCTTTTGTTGACCTATCCTTTGTTGAGAATGGAGTGTTGAAGTTCCCCACTATTAAAGTGTGGTGATCTATGTGTGGTTTAAGTTTTATTAATGTTTCTTTTGCAAATGTGGGTTCCATTGTATTTGGCGCATAGATGTTCAAGACTGTGATATCTTCCTGGTGGAATTTTCATTTGATGAGTAAAAAGTCTGCTAGAATTCAATGAAAATGAAGACACAACATACTCAAACTTATGAAACACAATGAAAGCAGTGCTAAGAGGAAAGTTCATAGCAACAAGTGCCTTCAAGAAGAAGTATGAAACATTTCATTCAAATAACTTAATGGCTCACCTAAAAGCCCTACAAAAAAGTAGCAGACACATCAAAGAGGAGTAGATGGCTGGAAATAATCAAACTCAGTGCTGAAATCAATTAAAAAAATAACTACAAAAATAAAAACAATAATTCAAAAAATCAAAAAAAAACAAGTCCTGGTCCTTTGAAAAAAATCAACAAGATAGACAATCCTTAGCCAAATTAACTAAAAGTCAGAGAGACACTTTCCAAATCAACAAAATCAGAAACAAAAAGGAGGGAATAACAACAGACACTGAAGAAATCCAAACACTCGTTAGGACTTAATTCAAAAGTCTATATGCCACAAAATTTGAAAATCTAAACAAAATGGACAATTTAATTGATAGATTCCACTTACCAAAGCTGAATCAAAACCATGCATATCAATTAAATAATCCTATATCTCCAAAGTAAATAGAAACAGTCATCAAAAGTCTCCCATCCATTAAAATCCCAGGGCCAGATGGTTTCAGTGAAAAAATCTACCAGACCTTTTTCAAAGAAGAGCTAACACCAAAACTCTTCAAACTATTCCATAAAATAGAAACAGAAGGAACACTACCAAACTCATTCTGTGAAACCACATTCACATTGGTACCTAAACCACACAAAGACCCAACACAGAAAGAGAATTTCAGGCAAATCTCCCTTCTAAACATTGGTGCAAAAATACTCAACAAAATACTTGCAAAAGGAGTAGATACAGAAACTGTGGTACAGCTACACAATGGAATATTACTCAGCGATAAAAAAAAAACAAACAAACAAGGAAATCATAAAATTTGTAGGTAAATGGTGGGAACTGGAAAAGACCATCCTGAGTGAAGTGTCCAATAAGCAGAAAGACACACAGGGTACATACTCATTCATGAGTGGATATTAGACGTATAATATAGGATAAACACACTAAAATCTGTAACCTAAGGAAGCTAATCAGAAAGGAAGAATCTGGCTAAGATGCTCAATTCCCATTCAGAAAGGCAAAGAGGATGGACATCAGAGGAGGGAGAAAACAGGGAACAGGACAGGAGCCTACCACAGAAGGCCTCTGAAAGTCTCTATCCTGCAGGGTATCAAGGCAGATGTTGAGACTCTGAGTGCAGGGAATCTTATGAAAGAAGTGGCAGATAGTAATACCTAGAGAGGACAGGAGCTCCACAACAAGAGCAACAGAACCAAAAATTCTGGGCACAGGGTTCTTTTCTGAAACTGATACTCCATTCAAGGGCAACTCATGGGAATGGCCTGGAACCCCTGAACAGAGGTAGCCTATTGCAGTTTGTATCCAAGTGGGTTCCATAGTAATGTGAACAGGGACTGTCTCTGACAGGGACTGATTGGCCTGATCTTTGATCACCTCCCCCTCAGGGAAAAGTAGCCTTACCAGGCCATAGAAGAAGACAATGCAGCCACTCCTGATGAGACCTGATAGACTAGAATCAGTGGGAAGGGGAAGATGATCTCCCTTATAAGTGGACTGGAAGAGAGACATGGGTGGGGAAGAGGGAGGGAGGTACAGGGGCTATAAAGTGAATAAATTCTATTTAATAAAAAAGAAAATAGATAAGGAAAATCAATGTACCACATGCTGTTAGAATATCAGATATTGATATGGATTTCATCTTCTCACCAAGCCTGTGACCTGACATGTTGCTGACATCCTAGGCATGGGCAGCAATGAGCTACAGTGTTCCTTGCTTCACCACTGTCACCTGCCCATGCAAAGACAGAGGCGATTTATACCAGTGCCTTCCCTAATAGGCTGCCCACCCTCCTCTTGGTTGTCTCCATGTCACTTTGCCCACTGGACAATATGCATATGTTTCCCAGGGATGCCCTCTTCTTCAAGGATTAAAAGAAAGCTCAGTTCTGCTCTTGTCTTCACTCTCATTGTCATTCATTCTAAAATTGAGGTTCCAGTTGCCTAGTCTGGGGAGATAATGCTCCTGAGATCTCAGGAGAGCAAGGAGGGAGGAAAGAACACTATATAAGCTCTAGGATTGTGCTTTCTATGCTTCTTCTGTTCAATTATGAGATGAGCAGTATTTATCCTGAAATTGTAATAGAGTGAAATCCACCAGTAAAGACCAAAGACTCTATTTAAATTGTAATTAACCAACTTTTGGGGAGGAGGGTTGTTCATTTATTTAATTTGAGGGGTTTTTTTTTTTCATTGAAAATAGATACTTTTTCTAGATAATGTATCCTGATTATGTTTTCCTCCCCTCTACTCCTCCCATATCCTCCCTGCAGTTCCTCCCCTCAAGATCCACTCCCTTTCTATCTCTTATTAGATAAAGGAAAATAGGTTCCTAAGAGATAACAACCAGATATCACAACATAATATACAATAATATGAAGCAAAAACTATCATATCAAATTTCGATATCAGAACAATACAGGAGGAAAAGAGTCCCTAGCACAGACACAAGAGTCAGACTCACTAATTATGAAAGCAGGAGTAAGATGAATGTTCTAACCTAAAAGCTGTAACATATACACAGAGGACATAACTCAAGCCCTTGTAGGTCCAATATTGCCCTTTTGGTCTCTGTGAGCTCATATGAGCATTGCTTATCTAATTCATAGGGTCTTGTTCTCCTGGTATCCTCTACCCACTCTGGGTTTACACTTTTTTTGGAAATCCCTGTTATCTGAGTAAATGAGTTTGATGGAGATAAAATCCTGAAGGCAGAGTCTATCAACACACAATCTTTACTATAGAGTGAGGTTTCCAGGTCTCTACATTTGGAAGCAGATTGGTAAAAGTCAGAGTGGTATGTGACATATGAGGAAGAGGCAGAGGTAGAAATATGGCTTAGAAACAAAATGATTACATGTACCCTCTAATTTATAAATCATATATTTTTAACATAATTATATAAACATGAACACAACAGTAGTGGGTATATACAAGGAGAAATAGGTGAGGGAAAGAAACTTCTGGTCAACAAACCATGGAGCAGAGAGAAAGAAGATTGTAAAGGGTATGACTTATTTCAGGATTACTATTGCTGTGATAATACATCATAACTAAAAGTTACTTTAAAGGATGGGAAATTTTATTCTTCTTACACTTCCCAGTAACATTCCATCACTGAGGGAAGTCAGGGCTGGGATTCCAAAAGAGAAGGAACCCAGAGGCAGAAGCTGAGCAGAGGCCATGGAAGAGTGCTCCTTACTGGATTCCTCTTCATGGCTTGCTTTGTAGGGAACCCAGTGTCACAACAAAGGACTGGCATCACATACAATGGACTGGATCTTCCCAGATAAATTACTGATAAAGAAAATAGCTTGTTGTGAGAGCTGTATAGAATCCACTGATTTTGTAGCTGGTGATTACCTCTGTGCTGCAGACATGACCTTGAAGGATCTCTACTTCAACCAGTTTTCTCCACAACCTACTCCTCTCTAGTCTCCCCCAGAATAAGACTGCAATTCATAGGTCCTCCAAGAGGTAAGAGAAATATTGTTAGTGTTAACATTTTAATTTATGCACACAATCAATAGTATATCTAGATTTCCAAAATTTTAGTATTTAAAGGGGGCCATTAGTTACAATCTCTTCCAATCTCATTAAGTTTTATTAGCAGGATGGGTGGTGGTAGTGAGACATGTGATAAAAAAATGTATTGGCTGGCATTCCTATCCATCTTCCTAAGATTGTTGTTGATTATTAATATTTATTATTGATTTATCTTTTAGTTAAGGAGTAGTTATTCCTAAACCAGCTGAATACTGAAATCACCACACAGAGACTAAGATTTATTTAACTACCCTATAGCACAATGCTTTGCAATAGTTACTTCATCCCAAACCTCCAAGCCTGCATAATTTTCTTCCCTTCAGATTTCTCACATTATACTTACTTTTAGTTAAATCTTAGGTCTGGTTCAGCTCTCCTCATGGTTCCAAGTCCTCTCCTGCTGATGGCTCCTCTCTGAATCCTTCCACTTGTTTCTTTCTCCTCCCCTCCAGACCAGGATGTTACTCACTATTTTTTCCATTGCTCAGCACTGGCTGGTTGTTTCATTGACAATACAGAGAACAAATGGTGGCATGTTTACACAACCTTGAAACAAGTGATGTCTAGAATAAACATCACAATGCAATGTCCAGACTGAAACCAAATAGTAAGGTAGAAAAATCAGCATTTGAATGAACAAGGGTAAATTGTATATAATACACAAGAATATTATACCAATATAAGGTATTACCTCTCTACTGTTATTGGACTTAATTTGCCACATATTGTGGTTTTAGGAGTCACAACTCTGCCCAGTGTGGTGATGGATGCCTATAATCTGAGAATTTGGGATGGTGACAGAGGAGAAACTGGCATATGCCAATAATCTATAATAAATAGTTTATTCAACACAGAAACACAGCTAGACACCATCTCAGATGTTTATATGTACACATACTTCTGTCTCCCATTATGTAGAGTTCCATTAACATGTACATATGTTGTCCTTTATATGAACGTAACAACTTAATTTCCTGTTCTTTACATTGATGAGAGAGTAGTTAGTACTGTCAGTCATACAAAAATACTAAGGTGATAGAAAATAAGATGAGTATAGGATCCACGATGGCAATGCCAAGAGCACAATGTGCCCGATCAGGAAGAAAGTGAAGATGGCACAGTAACTCACCAGATCAAACTGTGAGTCTCAAAATACCAGCCATTGTGTTCCCCATGTGAGAGAAAACCCAACAATATGGGAAGCAATCAGGTCTGATCTCAGGTCACCCAGCTAAACCATAGTAGAATTTTTGAGTTTCCTACAGACTCATGGTCATCAGCCCAGAGCCACACTCCTGCACAGGCAAACTGATCTTAGGGCCACAAAACATCAGAAACTGAATTTCCCAGTAGAGAAGAAACCTCACTGTGAAAGGAACAATCCAGTCCAACCAAACATGGGTCCCTCAGTCAACCTCTGCAAATGGAAAAACTTTCCTGGTTAGAGGAGGCACTCAGTCACCAACCAAGAGCCACGTGTGTTAAGATTGCTATTCACTATCCCAGACAGAACTGTGAGCTCCAGAAAACTAGAGACTGGATTTACAAGTTGAGAGGAAATGCCACAGTGAAGAAAACAAATGTGTCCAATCTCAAGTCACCCAGCCAACCTAAAGAAAAAAGTTCTCAGTTCAATACAGGCATTCAGTCTCCAGTGCAATAGCAATACGCCTGCAACTGCATCTGTGCCTACATGCTCTACTCACCTACACAGACTGAAATGTTGACTCCAAAACACTACAAACTGGATCTCCCAGTTGTAAGGAA
Organism: Psammomys obesus; assembly: GCF_907164565.1. Taxonomy (NCBI): domain Eukaryota; kingdom Metazoa; phylum Chordata; class Mammalia; order Rodentia; family Muridae; genus Psammomys; species Psammomys obesus. The sequence continues at coordinate 180,478 of NW_026596094.1, read as the reverse complement.
ACCCCACAGTGAGGGAAACATCAGGTCAAAACTCAGGGCACCTAGTAATTCCCAGAAAAGTTCTTGGGTTAAAGCAGGCTTTAGGGCTCTTGCATCTAGCCACATGCCTGTGTGCTGTGCTCACTTGCCACTGATTACCTTGGGTACTGGGGCACAGAGGTACAACTTCTGACCTACTGATGCCTAGCATCCACGAAATCAGCCCCAGACACTGCTCCAAAATTCAACCTCTCACCCTAGTGAAACCGACGAACCCTCAGGTTTCCCTGCTTCTTCAAAAGGGATGTGCCCAGCAAAACAGTGTATAAGCAGCACTAGCTCACTAAATTGAGAGCAAGAAAGCCAGTAACAGCAAAGCTCTCTTTGGGACCTCTCCTGTTAAGATGAGAGCCCCAGGGCTTCCAAAGAGTCCAGTGAGCCCACAGGAGAATACACCTACGGAGAGCTGTGGCAATTCCCTGGAAACCATCTGCCATTCAGTGACAATAACCAATCCTTCAGGAACAACTAACTTCCTCCCAAGTGAATGTCCCCCAAATCCACCCCCACAAATGGTCAGGACTTCAACAGGCACCAAAGACTAATAGCCAACAACTGAGACACCCAGAATGGGAAAAGGCTAACTAAAAAAAAAACAATTAACAGAGGCCAAAGTAATATGGCATCTCCAGAACCATTATCCAAGAGCAAGCAGCCCTGGATACCCTAACATAAGTGAAGTTGAAGAAATAACCTGAAATCTAAACTTCTGAAGATGATAATGAAGGAAACAAAATTTGGAAAGAAATACAGGAAGATAAATTTAAACAGACTGTGTCCATCTGTAAAGAAATAAAGGAAGATACAGCCAAATAGATCGTGGCCTTTGAAGGAGAAATAATTAAATCACTGAAAGAAATAGAGGAAAGTTCAAACACACAGGTGAAGGAATTGAAGGACAGCAGGAAAATACAAACAGGCGAAGGAAATAAAAAGAAAGGCTTCAAGATCTAAAGATGGATATGGAAACATTAAAAAAAAACACAAACTGAGGAAATTATGGAGAAAGAAAACAGGAACTACAGAGGTAAGCATACCCTTCATATTATAAGAGATGGGGTTTAAGATACAATGGAAGAAATCGAAGTACCCAACAAAGAAAATATTAAAAGTATAATATTCCAACAAAAACCATCCAAGAAATCAAAGACAACATGAAAAGGCCAAATCTAAGAATAATGTGAATAGAGGGAAAAAATAATTCTCCAAATGCCCAGAAAATGTTTCCAGCAAAATAATATTTCCCCAATTTAAAGAAGAAGCCTATAAGCATACAAAAAGCCTCCAAACACCGAATAGATTAGATCAGAGAAGAAAATCCTTCCACCACATAATAATCATAGGAGAGTCACAAGAAGAACAACAGAGCCAAAAATCCTGGGACCAGGGGGTTTGCAGAGAACAATACTCCAACTAAGGACAATACATGGAGAGAAATTAGGCCCCTGCTCAGATGAAGTTCAGATGATGCTAAGTTTCTAAGTGGGTTCCCTAGTAAGGGCATCAGGGTCTACATATGACATGAATGCAGTGACTGGCTCTTTGATCATTTCTGGTGGGTGGTGCACACTTGCCAGGGCACAGATGTACATAATGAAGCTAGCCCTTATAATACCTAGTAGACTAGGGTCAGAAAGAAAGGGAGGAGGTCCTCCCCTATAACTGGACTAGGGGAGGGGCATATGGGGAGAAGAAAGAGAGTGAGTGAGAATGGGAGAGTTGAAGGGTCAATGGTACAGCCAAGATACAATGGGAATAAATTGTGATAGATGATAGATAGATGATAGATAGATAGATAGATAGATAGATAGATAGATAGATAGATAAGGGAAAAACAATTTTAAATAAATAATCAAAACGCTAAATATACAGAACAAAGAAAAAATACTAAAAATTACAAGGGAAAAAGGAGAATACACATATAATGGCAAACTCATCAGGATCATACCTGACTTCACAACAGACACTATGAAAGCCAGAAGGGCCTAGACAAATAATATCAGGCTGACCCTAAGAGAACACAGGTGTCAGCCCAGACTACTATACCCAGCAAAACTCTCAGTCACCATAGATGGAGAAAACAATATATTCAATGACAAAAACAAATTTAAACAATACCTACTCACAAAGCCAGTCTTGCTGAAGATACTACTAGAAAAAATACAACCCAAAAAGGCTAACTACACCTAAGAAAACACAGGGAAAAAAATAACCACACTACAGCAAAACTAAAACTGGCCGAGCACACAAAAAAACTACTGCAACCAACATGAAAATAAATGGATCTAACAGTTACTGGTCATTAAACTCTCTCAACATCAATGGACTCAACACTACAGTAAAAACACACACAATACAAGAATGGAGGCATTAACAAGACCCAAGAATTTGTTACATACAAGATACACACCTAAGGCACAAAGATGTACGTTACCTGAGAGCAAAGGGCTGAAAGATGGTTTTCCAAGCAAACAAAATCATTAAGAAACCAGGATTAGCCATTTTAATATCTAATAAAATAGACTTTCAACCAAAATTAATCAAAGGAATGTGGAAGGTCTCCTCATACTTATCAAAGAAAAACTCAAGCAGAAAAACATCTCAATTCTGAACATCTATGCCACAAATAAAAAGGCACACACATATGTAAAAGAAATATTAACAAAACTTAAACCACTCATAGATCCCCACACTTTAATAGTGGAAGACTTCAACACTACATTCTCATGAAAGAACAGGTCAAAAAATCAGAAACTAAACAAAGAAACAATGACACTAAGAGATGTAAAGAATGGACCAAACAGACATCTATACAACTTTTAACCCAAAACCAAACTAATTTTCTTTCTTCTGAGCACCTCATGGAACCTTTTCCAAAACAGAGCATATAGTTTATCCAAAGCAAGTCACAACACATACAAAAATAAAAAATAAAAATAATCCCTTGTATACTATCATGGACTAAAGCTGGACCTCAACAGCAACAGCAATAACAAAAAGCATACACACTCATGGGAAATGAACAGCTCTCTACGCAGTGACAATTGGGTCACAGAAGAAATAAAGAAAGTAATTAAAGGCTTCCTAAAATTCAATGAAAGTGAGGTCTCAACTTATTCAGACTTATTGAACACAATGAAAGCGGTACTAAGAGGAAAGATCATAGCACTAAGTGCCTTCATAAAAAACAATTAAAACATGTTGTACAAGCAACTTAACATATATATATGTTAACTTAATATATATATATATTAAGTTATATATATATATTATATATGTTAACTTAATACATACATATATATATATATATATATATATATATATATATATATTAAAAAAGCAGACACACCCAAGAAGAATAGACAGATAGAAATAGTAAAACTCAGGATTGAAAGAAATAAACTACAAAGAAAACAATTCAAATAATCAACTAAACCAAGAGCTGGTTCTTGAAAAAAATCAACATGATAGACAAACCCTTAGCCAAACTAACTAAAAGGCAGAGAGATACTATTCAAATCAAAAAAGAAAAAAATGAAAAGGGAGACATAACTACTATGAGGAAATCCATAAAATCATCAGGTCTTACTTCAAAAGCCTATAACCCCAAAATTTGAAAAATCTACATGAAATGGATAATTTTCTTGATCATTTCCACTTACAAATGTTGAGTCAAGATCAGGTAAATACAAGGCCCAAAGGTAAAAATCAAAATGAGTAGAGGTCCCTTCGGGTGGATATAGGGGTAGTAGGCCAAAGAGAAATATTATACCAGGATTTAAACCATCCTCTGGAAACTTTTCTCTCTAGCATATCTCCAGGATCCATGAATGGTTTCTACTCCAGCTAAGCAGGTCCCCAAGATAATATCTAATGTCAGGGAGCCCCTTTTGATTTAGCATTTCAGCCTGGTAGGTGGGATTTGGGGCCGAGGGGCTCATCTTCTGAAACTTCTTCAGGTATGACAATAAGACTGTTGTCATCAGGGACTAGGAAGGCTGAAATACCAGCCAAAGCCTGGGCAATAGTACAGTCCTCAGAAGCATGTGGTTAGTTGATCCACCTGAAGAGGCAGGGAGCAATCATATCAGCTTCCAGCAAGTCCAGATTTCAAATTGCTATTCAAACCTGCTCCCGGAATAGAGTCAAACAGGTGAAAATTGCTTGATGGCTTTCATGAAGAAATGTTTGGGTTCAATACAGTAATGGTACTCAGATCCCATTATGGAAAGGTAAATCTGTAGGATACCAAGGGTCATATCTGGAAGACCAAAGACTGGGTCTTCAAATGATCATGAGAAGTGGGGGGATGAGAGACCAAAAGATTAAAAATCAGTGGCTATTATTTTAAAGTTCAAAGCACAGGCCTGAACCAAGGATAGCTTGGTGGAGATATATCCAGCCACCTTCAGGGTAGGGCTAGCCTTAATGCCCTGATGGAAAAAACTAACCTTACTACATTTTTTTCCCACCCACTAGATATACAGTTGCAATGAAACTGGCCCATTCCCCTAAGACGGGACTCCAGATCATTAATGGTTTAGGGACTTTCCTATAAACAATCATTCAAAATGGAAGCCCCCTTTGTGTCTCGACCAATAGACGCTTGACAGGCAGGAATCACCCCTGCTTTGGGCATGCCAGGAGGGATGAGAATTTTTAAATCATCCATTTAACCCAAACACGAGGCTCTAGGCTCTCACCTCTTCAGCAGTGAGGGTTGTGAGCCCAAGCCACAGTTTACAATAATTTCTAATAAAAAGTTTCTCTGGAATTCTACCAGACATTCAAAAAAGAGCTAACTCCAGTTCTCTTCAAACTATTCCACAAAATAGAAACAGAAGGAATATTACCAAACTCATTCTATGAAGCCACAGTCACCTTGATACATAAACCTCACAAAGAACCAACAAAAAAAAAAAAAGAATCAGGCCAATCTCCCTTATGAACATTGATGCAAAAATACTCAACAAAATACTTGCAAACCGAATACAAGAACACATCAAATATATCATCCACCATTACCAAATAGGCTTCATCCCAGATATGCAGGGTGGTTTAATATACGGAAATACATCAATGTGATCCACCATATTAACAAACTGAAAGAAAAAAAAAACACATGATAATCTCCCTAGATGCCAAAAAAGCATTTGACAAAATCCAACATCCATTCATGTTTAAAGTATTGGAGAGATCAGGGATACAAGGCACATATCTAAACATAGTAAAGGTGATATACAGCAAGCCTATAGCCAACATCAAACTGAATGGAGAGGAACTTAAAGCAATCCCACAGAAATCAGGTACAAGACAAGGCTGCCCACTCCTCCATATATCTTCAACATAGTGCTGGAAGTCCTTGCTAGAGCAATAAGACAGTTGAAGGAGATCAAGGGGATACAGATGGGAAAGGAAGAAGTCAAAGTATCACTATTTGCAGCTGCTATGATAGTATACGTGAGTGACCCCAAAAACTCTACCAGGGAACTCCTACAGCTGATAAACACCTTCAGCAAAGTGGCCAGATACAAAATTAACTCAAAAAAATCAGTAGCTCTCCTGTATACAAAAGACAAATGGGCTGAGAAAGAAAATAAACAACACCCTTCACAATAGCCACAAATGACATAAGGTACCTTGGAGTAACCCTAACCAAGCAAGTCAAAGACTTGTATGAAAAAAATTTCAAGTCTCTGAAGAAAGAATTAGAGGAAGATATGAGAAGATGGAAAGATCTCCCATGCTCATGGCTTGGCAGGATTAACATAGTAAAAATGGCCATCTTACTAAAAGCAATCTACAGATTCAATGCAATTCCCGTCAAATTACCAACACAATTCTTTACAGACCTGAAAAGAAAAATTCTCAACTTCATATGGAATAACAAGAAACCCAGAATTGCTAAAACAATCCTCTACATAAAATTTTATGTAAAAAGTGGGAAATAGTAAGAGCTGGAGAGGACAGGAACTCCACAAGGAGAGCAACAGAACAAGAAAATTTGAACACAGGGAACTTCCCAGAGAGTCATACTCCAACCGAGGCCTATCCATGGAGATAACCTAGATCCCTGACAATGATGAGAACTGATAGACTAAGATCAGAAAGAAGGAGAGGAGGACCTCCCCTATCAGTGGACTTGGGGAGGAGCATGCATTCAAAAAGGGGGGAAGGGTGGAACCGGGAGGGGAGAGGGGAGGGGCTTATTAGCACATACAAAATGAATAAAGTGTAATTAATAAAAGTTAATTAAAAAATTAAAAAAAATCCTCTACAATAAAAGATCTTCTGAAGGTATCTCCATCCCTGATCTTAAGTTGTACTATAGAGCAACAGTTATAAAAACTGCATGGTACTGGCATAGAAACAGAATGGTGGATCAATGGAAACGAACAGAAGACCAGAAATAAACCCACACACTTATGGAAATCTGATCTTTGACAAAGACGCCAAAACCATACAATGGAAAAAAAGATAGCATCTTCAACAAATGGTACTGGTCCAACTGAATGTCTACATGTAGAAAAATGAAAATAGATCCATAATTATCACCCTG
>NW_026596094.1:172608-173870 GCF_907164565.1 Psammomys obesus | reverse complement strand
ACAGATTGGGAAAGAATGTTCACCAACCCTTTATCTGACAGAGGACTTATATCTAGTATATATAAAGATCTAAAGAAGCTGAAAAGCAGCAAACCAAGTAATCCACTTAAAAAATAGGGAACAGAGCTAAAGAGAGAATTCTCTGTAGAGGAATGTTGAATGGCAGAGAAGCATTTAAAGAAATGCTCAACCTCATTAGCCATTAGGGAAATGCAAATCAAAACAACCCTGAGATTTCACCTTACACCCATCAGAATGGCCAAGATGAAAAACTCAAGCGACAACACATGCTGGATAGGTTGTGGAGAAAGTGGAACCCTTCTCCACTACTGGTAGGTATGTATGCTTGTACAACCACTCTGGAAATCAATCTGGTGCTTTCTCAGACAACTAGGAATAGCACTTCCTCAAGATCCAGCCACACCACTCCTAGGCATATACCCAAAACAGGCTCAAGTACACAAAAAGAACATTTGCTCATCCATGTTTGTAGCAGCTTTATTTGTAATAGCCAGAAGCTGGAAACAGCCCAGATGCCCTCAACTGAAGAATGGATGCAGAAACTGTGTTACATCTATACAATGGAGTATTACTCGGCAATGAAAAATAAGGAAATCATGAAATTTGCAGGTAAATGGTGGGACCTGGAAAGGATCATCTTGAGTGAGTTGTACCAGAAGCAAAAAGACACACGGTATAGTTATACACTCACTCATATAAATATACAACATAGAATAAACCCACTAAAATCTGTACATCCAAACAAACTAAGCAAAAGAGAGGACCCTAACTAAAAATGCTCAATCCCCATCCTGAAAGGTAAAGAGGATGGACATCAGAAGAAACAGAAAACAGAAAACAACCTAGGAACCTGCTACAGAGCGCCCCTGAAAGCCTCTGCCATGCAGACTGTCAAAGCAGATGCTGAGCCTGATGGCCAACTGATGGGCAGAGTGAATGGAATTTTATGTAAGAAGTGGGAAATACTAAGAGCTGGAGAGGACAGGAACTCCACAAGTTGAACAACAGAACAAGAAAATTTGAACACAGGAAACTTCCCAGAGACTCATACTCCAACCAAGGACTATCCATGGAGATAACCTAGAATCCTGATAATGCAGCCACTTCTGATGAGAACTGATAGACTAAGATCAGAAAGAAGGAGAGGAGGACCTCCCCTATCAGTGGACTTGGGGAGGGGCATGCATGCAGAAAGAGGGGAGGGTGGGACTGGGAGGGGAGGAGGGAGGGGCTTATGGGGG
>NW_026596094.1:161189-172508 GCF_907164565.1 Psammomys obesus | reverse complement strand
ACTGGGAGGGGAGGAGGGAGGGGCTTACAGGGGGATACAAAATTAATAAAGTGTAATTAAAAAAAGTTTAAAAAAAGAGAAGTTGGAAATAGTAAGCGCTGGAGAGGACAGGAACTCCACAAGGAGAGCAACAGAACATGAAAATTTGAACACAGGGAACTTCCCAGAGATCCATACTCCAACTAAGAACTATTCATGTAGATAACCTACAACCCCTGCACAGATGTAGCCCATGACAGTTCAGTCTCCAACTGGGTTACATAATAATGGGAAGAGGGACTGCCTCGGACATAATCTGATTGGCCTGCTCTTTGATCACCTCCCCCTGAGGGGGGAGAAGACTTACCAGGCCAAAGAAGAGGACAGTGCAGCCACTTTTGATGAGAACTGATAGACTAAGATCAGAAAGAAGGAGAGGAGAACCTCCCCTATCAGTAGACTTGGGAGGGGCATGCATGCAGAAAGGGGAGGGAGGGTGTGATCAGGAGAGGAAGAGGGAGGGGCTTATGGGGGCATACAAAATGAATAAAGTGTAATTAATAAAAAATAAAAAAGTTTAAAAAAAGCAGTTTGCACTTCCAAAAACAATGAAATATAAAATAAAATAAAATCACCATTGTTGTTGAAAAAAAAAAAAACTTCCTCTGGGGAAGAGAGCTAAACAGAGAGTTCTCAACAGAGGAATATTGAATGGCAGAGAAACACTTAAAGAAATGTTCAACCTCATTAGCCATCAGGGAAATGCAAAGCAAAACAACCCTGAGATTTCACCTTACACCCATCAGAATGGCCAAGATGAAAAACTCAAGTGACAACACATGCTGGAGATGTTGTGGAGAAAGGGGAACTCTCCTCCACTTCAGATGGGAATGTAAATTTGTACAATGACTCTGGAAATCAGTCTGGTGCTTTCTCAGACAACTAGGTATAGTGCTCCCTCAGGATCCTGCCATAACACTCCTAGGCATATATCCAAAAGAGAGGCTCAAATACACAATAAGGACATTTGCTCAACCATGTTTGTAGCAGATTCATTTGTAATAGCCAGAAGCTGGAAACAACTCAGATGCCCCTCAACTGAAGAATGGATACAGAAATTGTGGTACATCTACACAATGGAATATTACTCAGCAATGAAAATTAAGGAAACCATGAAATTTGCAGGTAAATGGTGGGATCTGGAAAGGATCATCCTGAGTGAGCTGTCCCAGAAGCAGAAAGACACATTAAGTATATAGCCACTCATATAGACATATAATATAAAATGAACCTATTAAAATCTGTACACCTAAAAATCTAATCAAGAGGGATGACTCTGACTAAAATGCTCCATCTACATCCTGAAAGGCAAAGAGGATGGACATCAGAAGAAGAAGAAGAAAACAGGAAATAAGTTAGGAACCTGCCACAGAGGGCCTCTAAAAGGCTCTGCCCTGCAGACTATCAAAGCAGATGCTGAGACTTATGGCCAACCTTTGGGCAGAGTCCATGGAATCTTATGAAAGAAGTGGGAAATAGTAAGATATGAGGAGGACGGGAGCTCCACCAGGAGAGCAAGAGAACCAAAAAATTTGAACACAAGGGTCTTTCCAGAGACTCATAATCCAACCAAGTACCTTGCATAGAGATGATCTAGAACCCCCGCACAGATGTAGCCCATAGCACTTCAGTGTCCAACTTGGTCCTATAGTAATGGGAAGAGGGACTGCCTCTGACATAAACTGATTGGCCTGTTTTTTGATCACCTCCCCCTGAGTAAGGAGCAGCCTTACTAGGCCACAGAAGATGAAAATTCGGCTAATCCTGATGAGATCTAATAGACTAGGATCAGAAGGAAGGAGAGGAGGATCTCCCCTATCAGTGAAATTGGGGAGGTGCATGTGTGAAGAAGGGGGAGGGAAGGTAGAATTAGGAGGGCAGGAGGGGGGTTTATGGGGGAATACAAAGTGAATAAAGTGTAATTAATAAAAGTTAAAAGAAAAAGATCCTCATGTGTCTTGCAATGGAAAAAAAAATCACGTAAAATAGCCCTATACCCCCTAAGGAAATACAAGCAGTCATCAAAAGTCTCTAATCCAAAAAGAGCCTAGAGCCAGTGGTTTCAGCTCAGAATTCTACAAGACCTTCAAAGAAGAGCTAACACTCTACAACTATTCCACAAAATAGAAATATCTTACCAAAACCACTCTACAGATTCAATGCAATTCCAACACAATTTACAGACACAATTCTTTACAGAGCTTGAAAGAAAAATTCTGAACCTTATATGGAAAAAAAAAACAAATAAACAAACAAACTAGCCAAACATCCTCTACAAATAAAGATCTTCTGGAGGTATCTCCATCTCTGAACTCAAACTGTACTATAAAACAATAGAAATAAAAACCGCATGATACTGGCATAAAAACAGACTGGTGGATCAGTGCAATAAAATTGAAGAGTGAGAAATATACCCAAACCCAACACCTACGTACACCCCAGTTTTGACAAGATGCCAAAACCATACAATGGAAAAAAGGATAGCATCTTCAAAAAGTGGTGCTGGGCTAACTGGATGTCTACATGTAGAAAAATGCAAATAGACCCATATATATCACTCTGCACAAAACTAAAGGGTAAGTGGATAAAACCTTCAACATAAAACTAGAGACATAAAATGTGTTGGAAGAAAAAGTGGGGAAGAGCCTCAAACTCATTGGCAATGGAAACAACTTCCTGAAGAGAACACTGACAGTTCAGTTTCTAAGATAAACAATTAATAAATAGGGCCTAATGGACCTGAAATCTTTTTTTAAGAAAAGGACACTCTCAACTGAAAAAAAAAAAATTAGCCATAGCCTGGGGAATTTTCTAAACCAATCCAACATCTGACAAAGGACAAATATCAAGAATATACAAAGAACTCGAGAAACCAACAACACCAACAAACCAAATAATCTGATTAGAAAATGAGGTATAGAGCTAAGTAGAGAATTCTCAACAGTAGAATATCAAATGGCCAAAAATTCTTAAAGAAATGCCAAACATCCCAGGTCATCAGGTGTATGCAAATCAAAACATCTCTGAGACTCCATCTTACCACAAGGGATAACACATGCTCAAGAGGACCTGGAGAAAGGAAAGCACTCCTCCATTGCTGGTAGAAGTGAAAACTTGTACAACAACTTTGGAAATCAATCTGGCACTTTCTCAGAAATTTGGAAATAGTGGTACCTCAAGATCCAGCTATACCACTCTTGGGCATAAACCCAAAAGATGCCCCACTATACGAAAAGGACATTTGCTCAACTATGCTCATAGCAGCTTTACTTGTATTAGCCAGAATATGGAAACAAGCTAGATGTCCCTCAATGAAAGATTGAAGCAGATGCCTAAATTCACAGCCAAACTTTGGGCAGAGAACAGGGAGTCTTATGGAAGAAGTGGGAGAGAGAAGCACACTGAGGGGCTAGGAGCCTCACAAGGAGACCAAAAGAGCTAAAAACCTGAGCCCAGGGTGCCCTGCAGAGAATAATGCACTAACCAAGAACTATAAATGAGGAGGACATTTATATGCTCATATGTGGCTGATTGATAGCTCAAACTCCATGTGGGAATCCTGAGTAAGGGGAGCAAGGGCTGCCTCTGACATGAGCTCTATTGCCTGCTCTTTGACCATTTCCCTGTGGTGATACAGCCTTTTAGGCCACTAAGAAAGTTGATCCAGGCAGTCCTGATGAGACTTGATAAGTATGGGGAGATGGCAGAGGAAGAGAATAACCCCTTTTGGTATACTAGAATAAAGGCATATGGGGGAAAACGGGGGGGGGGAGGGACTTGCAGGGAATGAGGGAAGGAGCTTCAATTGGTATATATAATGAATAAATTCAAATAAATAAATAAATAAATGCATAAATACATAAATAGAAAAAAATAGCAAGCACAAAGAAAAAAAAAGAAAAGCAAAATACAAGATAATGATCATACAATACACAGACCTAAAGAAGATAACTAACAAGGAGGACACCAAGAAGGATGATTAATTCACATCCAAAAGGGCAATATAATAGATGCTGGAAATGGTTGAAGAGAGGAAACAGAATAGGAGCCTCTCATAAATGTCCTCTGAAAGACTCCACCCAGCACTGGATCAAAGCATAAGCTAAGACTCACAGCCACATTGACTCACAGCCACTTTGGTCAGAGGGAAGGAAGTCATAGGAATGAGTGGAAGAATTGAAGGAACCAGAATGAACAGGAACTCTGTAAAAGACAAACAAAACAAACAAATCTGAGTTCAAGTGGACCTGCAGAAACTGATGTACCAACCAAGGAACATACATAAAAAGGACATAGACCTCCTGCTCAGAAGTAGCCTATGGGCACTTCTGTCTCCATGTGGGGTTCCTAGTAAGGGGAGCAGAGGCTCTCTCTGACATAGACACTGTAACCTACTCTTTGATCACTTCCCTTTGGAAGAGGGCATTGCCAGACCACAGAGAAAAAGATTCTGGCAGTCTTAATGGGACTTCATAGGCTGAAGTCAGATGGTAGGTGTGGACGTCTCCCCCTTTCTGAGAAGCAGAGGAAGAGAATAAGGGAAAAGAGCAAGGGAGAATGGGACTGAAAGGAGACAAGGGAGGGGTTTATAACTGTGATGAAAAGAGAATAACTATAAAAATAGATTTTAATTTTAAAAATGAGCTAAGACTCACCACCAGAATACAAAACAAGCAAGAGAGAATTTCAAGTCTTGAAGACAAGGTAGATAAAGTAACTTTCTCAAAGAAACCACACTGTCTAAAACAATATCCTGACACAAAACATGGAGGAAACCTGATACACTATCAAAAGAACAACCCTATGAATAATGGAGATAGAGAAAAGAAAGCAATCAGGTTAAAAGCACAGATAATGATTTCAACAAAATCATAGCAGAATATTCCTCTACTCTAAACAATGAGATACCTGTCAAGCAATATACAAGACCCATGCAGAATACCAAATAGACTGAAACAGAAAAGAAATTTCCCACAACACATCACTATCAAAACATTCAACATATGGAGGGAGGGTTATTAAAAGATTCAATGGGGAAAAGACAAAGTCATGTATAGAGCAGGAACATTAAAAGAACACCTGATTTCTCAGTGAAGCCCTTAAAACAAAGGTCCTGTAAGGATATTCTACAAACTCTGAGAGTCCACAGGTTCCAACCAACACTATTGTACTCAACAAATCTATCAATACCAAGGGACACAGGAAGAAAAACATTCCACAGTGACATGAACCTGCAGTTGTAAGGGTCAGGAATTGTGAGTTGTCAAGTGGAAGAAGCACAGAATTAAGAAGACAAAAGGAAAGGTTGGGACAAGGAAAGCTTGCATAAGTTGATGACTATGTCAAGAAAGTTTATTAAGAAGTGTAGCATCTTCTGTACTATTGAATGGAGGTGTTGGATCCATGTGAGAAGAGAGCTAAATCAGACACTGTTAGCAAAGAAAACACAGGATACTTCACTCACAACTGCCCTTCAGAGGAAAAAGCCCAATTCCCAAGGGCTGAAACCTTAATTGCTTCAAGGCTCAGGCCCAATGTTCAGACTGGACCTTGCCAAGAATACCTTGGACAAAAACACAGAACAAAAATTCTATTTGTCCTTTCATGGGGACCTCAGAGAGAGCATTGGGTCTATCTGTTTCCCAACATTCTCCATGTTTTTCTTTTTAAATTTGTAATGCCAGACATATGTACATGTACTTGAATAGCTAAGAGACTGCAAGATCTTGTATACCAGCAAATATGTCCTAATATTTTCAAAGATTAATTAGCACAAATACTCTAAGAATTATGTTGAATGAATGTTGACAAATGACAGTTCTTAAAGGGATTTAAACCTTCCTGCTTATATAATAAATCTTTTGACAACTCTGAAGGAACTGAATGGAAGATGACCACTGCCCAGGTCAAAAATCAATTGCTTGAAGATTCTTAATCTAAACTAATAAATTCATGATTCTGTATCTTTGTAAATGATTTGAAATTCTATCAAATTTTTATACAGTTTTATTATACCCTAAAAGCATATCATAGAGATATCTAAAGCCAATATTACACTGTAAAGTTCACTGGTGATTCTTTGCTTATACTCTATCCTCTCAGTGCAAAACCAGAACTTCCAAATCCTTTAACTTAGCTTCTCACTTTTTATAAATAAGCTCCTGTGTTGTAAACATTATGGAAGAATGGAGGCCATCAGTTTATTAACTTTCTACTGAAGCTTGAATCAATTAGTCATGCATAACAGATCTCAGGCAGAATGGGGAAGTGTGCAGGCCAACTGCTGTATGTGCTGCAGGCAAGTGGTGAGACATTCAAAGAGGTTTGTGTTGGAAGCTGAAGCACTGTGGGAGGATAGTCATAATGCTTCTGACAGTAATAAACTGCCAGGGCTTCAGCCTGCACACTGCTGATGCTGAGAGTGAAATCTGTCCCAGATCCACTGCCTGTGAAGCGATCTGGGACCCCGGAGGGGTTATTGGATGCACCATAGATTAGAAGTTTAGGAGGCTGCCCTGATTTCTGTTGATACCATGCTACATTATTATACACATTCTGACTGGACTTGCAGTCTAGAGAGATCCTGTCACTGACAGATGTGGACATGACTTTCGGAGACTGGGTCATCACAATGTTCCCCTCAGTACCTGCAACCAAAAATAGACAGTCAGTACACACACACACACACACACACACACACACACACACACACACATATAACTTTACACACACAACTTTACACATGTGTCAGTAACTTTACACACGTGTGTGTGTGTGTGTGTGTGTGTAAAGTTACTGACACAATGTTGGGATCAAAAATGCCTTTTCTAATGGAATTGCTTGCATACTATTGGATACGTATACTAAACAGCTGTTTCTCTACGAATGAACTATTATGATTATATTGTTATGCTCTTTAATGTCTCACCAGACATCCAGAGGAGCAGGAATATCAAGATCTGGGTGTGCGACTCCATCTTCATGTCCCTGCTTGTACAAAGCATTTCAATTCTCACTGCAAAGGCCTGGTTTATAAAATATGGGCACCTGGGTAGCTTGTAGGGACCTATGCAAAGTAGTCACCAAATGAGAAAGTAAATAGCCTGGGCACAGTGTTCTGAGAGAATCCAGGTTAAAGTTACAGCCAAAAATATGATCAAAGCAAGTAAGCAACCACTGGGGCAAAAAGTCAACATAGAAGTTCAAGGACCAACTTAGAGCTCTCAAACTAAAAATATCGAGATGCACTCATGACAGACTTCCATTAAAAATCAAAACCTTTTATAGCAAGTGAATTTTACAGAAATAATACTAGAAAAACCTTTGATTACAATCCTGAGGAAACAATAAATATCCTGATCAACAAAAACAGAGAGAAACAGGGAAACGGAGAAGAGGAGGTAAGAGAGAGGAAAGAAGGAAGATGATGGGAGAAGTAGAAGGAATTCTGGATAGGAGAGGGATGGGAAATGTGGAGAGAAGAAACGGAGAAGATAAAGAAGGATAAATAAACCTTAAAACAGAAAGGCTTGGGGATAGAATGCCAGATCAGTGGTTAAGAGCATTTGTTTCTCTTGTAAAAAGTACAGAGTGAGGTTTCTGGGTCTCTACATTTGAGAGCAGATACAGAGAATTTAGAGTAGTTTGTGATCGATGAGAAAGAGGCAGTGGTGGACATATGGCTTACCAAAAACATCTATTACATGTAGTCTCTTGTCTTTAAATCCTATATTTTAAAAATAATTATATAAATATGAACACAACTGTAGTTGGAGTATGGAAGGGGAGCTCAGTGAGGGAAGGAAACTTGTGGTAAATAAAACATGGAACAGAGGGAAAGAAGAGGATAAAGAGTTTGTCTTCTTTAGGATTACTATTACTATGATAAAACATCATGACAAAAAGCAACTTAAAAGGATGGGAAAATTTATTCTTCTTACACTTCCAGGTAACAGTCCATCACTGAGGGAAGTCAATGTTGGGATTCAAACAGAGAAGGAACCCAGAGGCAGAAGCTGAGCAGAGGCCATGGAGTAGTGGTCATGACTGGCTTCCTGTGATGGCTTGCTCAGGTTGCTCTGTTGCAGAACCCAGGGTCACCATCAGTGGCTGGCATCACCTACAATGGACTGGATCTTCACCACCAATTGCTAATTAAGAAAATTCCCTACAGGCTTGCCCAATGCCAGTAGTACTAAGGCAGTTTCTTAATTGAGGTTTGTCCTTCTCAGATTAATCTAGTTTATGCCAATTTGACATAACATATCATTAGAATTGGCCAATTCCAATCTATGTCCCTTGGTAGATTCTATATCATGGATATAGAATTTTATATAGAATATAAAAATTTTCTCATTTTTAACATGTCCATTGAGAAGTTTTTGCTAGACCAAATACTAGCAAGATGATTCTGATCCCAAGTCCAATTAAATTCTGTCTCATCATATTTAAAAGGCATAATAGAAATTCATTTAAACACTGAATGGCATCTGTGCCAAGCAAATAGGCCATCCAGTTCCTGAACCAGTATAATCATTTGTTTGTATATATTGTTGTTCATTAAATAAAAGGAAAGTCCAGCATACATGTGTTGTTAACATAAACAAGGACCTCTGGCTCATCCCAGGAAACTGGATGTAGTAAAGGTAGATCAGGAACATACACCCAATAAACATTCATCTTGACCAGAGGGGTCTTCATTATCATTGTCAGGGTAAAGCTCCTCATCCACTTGTCACCCCAGGTGTTCTGGTAGCAATCGAGCCACATCATTTTCCTGCAAAAAATCACAGACAGAAACTTGTCCCCATATGAGTACAGGGTAGGGTCCATGCCATTGATGTGTTAAAGGATCCCTCCATTTTACTTTAACAAAAGTTTTCTTGGTTTCTGTATGCCAAAATCTATCCACTGCATGTTTAATCAAATTAAAAATTCAAAATAAAAAGAACATGATTAAGATGATTCTTAGAAGTCCAGGGAAGAAGCTCCCCGTTTTTTGTTTTTTGCAAATAAATCTTAATTATTTGGTGGGCACTCTACCATGCCTTGTCCTTGAGGATTGTAAGGTACCAGTTATATGAGAAACTTGAAATTGTTCACAAAAATTTTTAAAAGATTTGCTAATATATCCTGTTTCATTGTCAGTTTAAAATTGCTTAGGTACTCCCATAACATTAAAAGTTTGCAGACAATGAGCAAGAACATTTTTTGCAGCCTCTCCTGATTGAGGAGTGGCAAAAATATGCAAACATGTACATATTTTAATTTCTCAAATTCAGAAATATGAGTAATATCCATTTGCCAAATTTGATTTGGTGCCAATCCTTTAGGATTGACTCCTAAATGAGGAACAGGCTGAAATTTAGAACAAGTACTATAAGCCTTCACTATACTACAAGCCTGTTCCTTAGTCAACCCCTATTTAAGTCTCAAAGTTTGGCTTTTAAGATGATGCATATTTTAGCAAGAGTTCTCCATCTTGATTAGTTTCTTTAGGTGTACATATTTTAGTAGGTTTATCCTATATTATATGTCTATATGAGTGAGTATATAATCTGTGTGTCTTTCTGCTTCTGGGATAGCTCACTCAGGATGATCTTTTCCAGATCCCACCATTTACCTGCAAATTTCATGATTTCCTTGTTTTTTATTGCTGAGTAATATTCCTTGGTGTAGATGTACCACAATTTCTGCATCCATTCCTCCACTGGGGGGCATCTGGGCTGTTTCCAGCTTCTGGCTATTACAAATAAGGCTGCTATAAACATGATTGAGCAAATGTCCTTATTGGGTAGTTGAGCCTCTTTTAGGTATATGCCTAGGAGTGGTATAGCTGGGTTTTGAGGAAGCGCTATTCCTAGTTGTCTAAGAAAGCACCAGATTGAATCCCTATCCAGAAAGACAAAGAGGATGGACATCAAAAGAAGGAGAAAAGAGGGAACAAGTTAGGAGCCTGACACAGAGGACCTCTGAAAGGCTCTGCCTTGCAGACTATCAATGCAGATGCATTGATATGGGCTTATGGGCAACCTTTGGGCAGAGTGCAGGGAATCTTATGAAAGAAGTGGGAAACAGTAAGATTTGGAGAGGACAGGAACTCCACAAGGAGAGCAACAAAACCAAAAAATCTGAGCACAGGGGTCTTTCCTGAGACTGATACTCCAACCAACCCCTGCACAGATGTAGCCCATGACAGTTCAGTATCCAAGTGGGTTCCATTGTAATAGGAACAGGGACTGTCTCTGACATGAACTGATTGGCCTGCTCTTTAATTACCTCCCCCTGAGGCAGAAGCAGCATTACCAGGCCACAAAAAAAAGACAAGGCAGCCATTCCTGATGAGACCTAATTGACCAGGATCAGAAGGAAGGAAAAGAAGACCTCCCCTATCAGTGGACTTGGGGAGGGGCATGCATGCAGAGGGTGGAGGAAGGGAGGGATTGGAACGGGAGAAAGGAGGGAACCACAGGGGGGATACAAAGTAATAAGGTATAATTAACAAAGAATTAAAAAAAAGATGATCCATATTATGGGTATCCTGGGCTTTTTTCAACTGTGAATAATAAATTTTTGGTAGCTTTATCTGCCAGTGCATCTTCTTTAAACAGGTGTCCTGGCAAATAAGAATAAGCCCTCAAATGTCTTGTAAAAAAAAGGAAAAAGTCCTTTCTTGTGTCAAAATTGAATATGTAAAAATGAAACTTCAGCAGTAGAAGATGTTTGAATTTGACCTGCAGTCTCTAACCTAGGCAAAGACTGAGCAATATGTGCACCCTCTGTAAAAATATTTAAAGGTTTATTAAAACTCTGAAACACAGCTAATACTGCAGACACTCTGCTATTTGCACAGATGTGATTAGACACTTGAAAGATATTGTTCTTTCTTCATAAATATAGGCAGCAACGCCAGATGATGAACCATCAGTAAACACTGTTAAAACATCAACAGTCCAATTAACTTTTGTTTTGAATGGAAAAACTATAGGATGCACCTTTAAGAAATTACTTAATTTGTTTCCTGGGTAATGATTTTCTAATTTTTCCAAATACTTGGCATAAGCAAGTGGCCAATCATCTGTATGAGCATAAGCCATTCATTTTGTTCCTTAGAAAAAGTTGATATAATATAATATATGTAATAATATCAGGCTCTTTTCCAAAATATTTTTACCTTCCAATCTTCCTAAATATATTAATTTATCCACAGCAGAATAATATGGATAAATAACCTAAGAAGAAGAAGAAGAAGAAGAAGAAGAAGAAGAAGAAGAAGAAGAA
>NW_026596094.1:145208-161179 GCF_907164565.1 Psammomys obesus | reverse complement strand
AGAAGAAGAAGAAGAAGAAGAAGAAGAAGAAGAAGAAGAAGAAGAAGGCGGCAAATGTACCCGCAGGTACATTTTGTCAAAACAATGCTGTAGGAGTAAATTTGGTACAACAAATTAAATATTCAAGGGGTTTTTCATAATCTAAATAAGTAACAAATTGTTCATCTATGGCCCGTTGAATGATTTCTAAAGCCTGGTGTGCATCAGGAGATAAACCTCTGGGAGATGTTGGAGAGGTGTCTCCTTTCAGAACCTCAAATGAAGGTTTAAACTCTCTAGTGGTAAGTTTTGAATAAGCCCTAAGCCAATTGATATCACTTAACAGTTTTTGAAAATCGTATAATGTATTTAAATTGTCTATCCTAATCTGAATTTTTTGATATGTAATTTTAATTGGATATAATTTAAATTTCAAATAAGAATATGGATCAATTCCTTGTACCTTTTTAGGAGCTATTTGCAAGCCATAATTTATAAACTTTCTTGCATATGGGCATAACAGAATATCACTTGATATCCATCTGTACCAGCAATCAAAATATCATCCATATAATGGATAGCATACAGTTGTGGCCATTTTTTGTAACCCTTTTTAAAGCTTGGGTGACAAACTTTTGGCACAATGTGGGGCTATTGGTCATCCACTGAGGCAAGGCATGCCAATGTTGTCTTTTTATGGGTACTTTAAATTTTACCAACAGCACACTAAAAGCAGATCTATGATAATCCTTAGGATGAAGAGGAATAGTAAAGAAACAGTCTTTAAGATCTATTATTATTTTAAATTTTTTTTGGAAATAGCTACAGGTGAAGGCAACTCTGGTTGCAAAGCTCCCATGAGCTCCATAGTTTCATTAACTTTTCTTAAATCTTGTAGCAATCTCCATTTTCCAAATTTCTCTTGATGACAAAAGTAGGAGTATTCCAGGGAGAAGTTGACTCAACTATATGTCCATCAGTCAATTGCTCCTGCACAAGCAACTGAGCAGCTTGTATTTTTTCAGAGGTAAAAGGCCACTGATCCATTCAGGATCATCAGATTTCCAGTTTATTCCATCTGCACAGGGTGCAGGTTGTTCAATGACCCACATGAAAAATACCCTAGCCCTTTAGGTCCATCGTTTCCTTGAGCCTCAACAGGTTGGATTCTGCCCTGACTATCTTTTCCTAATTCTTGTCCTGGTTTGATCATCTGCAAAGTCACAATTTCAATAAGACTGCACATGGTAATTCCCATTTGTCCGAGAATATCCCTTCCCCACAAATTAATGGGCAGATTAGCAACAATGTATGGCTGGCAAGTACCTTTATTTCCCTCCTTATCCTGCCAAACTATTAACTCTGTGCTTTTTTCAGGATTTTGTGATTGTCCCTATTACCTTCAAATGAGTCAGAGTAGGTTGTTTAGGCCAACTAGGCGGTCAGTGACGTCCTGCTATAATTGTAATGTCTGCTCCAGTATCCACCAAACCACCAAATTGTTTTCCATTAAGCCAGATTGTTAACTGAGGTCTATCTCTAGTAATAGGTTATACCCAATAAACATCTGAAGAGCCAAAACCTCTGATGCCCCTTGCAGGACCAACAGCTTTATTTTGCAAATTAGGCATATGAATTAGAACTATTTGTGCTATTTTTTGATCATTTTGGATCACAGTGATTCCTCTAGGTGAACTTACCATAACTTTAATTTGTCTAGTATATCATTATCATAACTTCAGGAAAAACTTGCAATCCTTTCATGGTACTACTACTCCTTCCTATGATCAATCCCATCATCCCCTTAGGCAAAGTACCAAACATTCCAGCAGGCAGGGCTTAAACTCCCATCTCAGAGGTTAGTCCTGTGTAGGTGGAGGAACTGAGGTCCAATCCTGTGCTTCCTGGGCTTTCTCTGACAAGTTGTGAAATGGATTTGTGGGAGTTTGAGGGACAAACTTCATGGCCCCAACATGGGGCTTGAACCCACAACCCTGGGATTAAGAGTCTCATGCTCTACCAACTGAGCTAGCCAAGTACTTTTTGCTGCCATGGCAACCTGTGCATATACAGTTGGAGGATAGTCAAGCTGATTACCATTCCTCTCATTGGATCCTTCCCCAGCTAACATATTAAAATCCCATTGATGGTTTCCTGCTTGCTCATTTAGCAAGGCTGTGTATTTTACCGAATCAGTAAAATCTGACTTCCATAGTAAGTAATCACCTCCACTCAGGCACACCCTACAGAGCGTTTCCCAGTCTGCTGGAGTAAGAGTTGTTTCCATAAGAGAGTCTGCCATGGCTGCAGTAAATGGAGCATTAGGATCATATTGAGCACATGCAAATTTTAATTCCTTTATTTGTTTAAATTCAATTGGGGAATATTGAAGAACTCTGTTTCCCTGAGCATCTATCACCTCTACCACAGGAAAAGCCAACTGAAAATCTCCTCTAGAATCTCTAGCTTTAAAAATGGCCTTCTCCAAGAGTGAATACCCTCCTTAGGCTACATTAGAATCAGCATTATTTCTTTTTTGCAATTTTAACATCTCCAATTCTTTAATAACTGAACTTTTTTTTTTCTTTCTAATTGGACTTTTTCTCAGGGAATAGTAATATCTTCCTACAGTGGTCCTGTACCACCAGCACATATAGCAGAAAAAGCCATGGGAGCAGAAGGCACAGGAGACCAGTCTAATTATGAGACTTGGCAGCTTCTTTTTCTGGCTTCGTCTCATCCCCAGTGTCTAGCTCATCTCCTAAATCATTTTCTGCTCTCAAACTGCATAAATCTGCTTGAGCTCCTCCATGAACATTTGAAATGACCTTAAGAGTACTTTTTTTCTGAATGTTTGGCTGCTCTATTTTCCCCAAGTAACTCTTTAGCTTGTGAAATTAAATTTTTCATTTTTTCACTCTCATGCCGGGGATCCAGAGCATCTCTAATTAAATTCCACAAAGAAAAAGTTATAACAGGTACCTTCTCAGAACCATTAGCAGTATAATAATCCTGTAACCTTTTCCCTGCCTTCTCCCAAGTTTCCAAATTAACAGTACCTTCATCTAGAAACCAGGTGCAAACTTCATTTATAAACTCTAAAAATTTTTTAAGAGATTAGGGCATTTCTCCCAATTCCTTTTTAGCATTGACTTTAAATTCCTCATAAACAACTCCCTGCTATTGCTCTGTCCCATGATTGTGCTGCTTGCCTACCTTTGACTCAATACAATAGGCTGTTGGCAAGAAGCACTTCACTTTGGCATCTGGAGCTCAAAAAACCAACATTCCTCATGGTGTCCCTCATTTTCAGGTCCTTGTTCAGGCACAAACCGACCCTTCTTGCAGGCAAGTGAGCAGGGTCTACCTGAAAAAGGGAGATGGAATGATAGGAGCAGAGAAGCAAAGAATGGAGTCAAAACAGGTTTCTGATCAAGACTGGTTTATTAAGCACTCTAGCAGCTCTTTTAAAGCAAAAAAACACAAACAGATTTCTCACGGTAACAGCCAAATTGCCTAACTTGACAAAACTTTTAAGGATTCACTCAAGGTTACACAAAGTTTGTTATCTAGTTCTCAGGAACAGAGCATCCTGATGGAGAAACTGCCAAGGTCAGTCTCTGAGAAACTGAACTTTAGATTAAAGCCACATCTTTCAAGGCCAAGAGACAAAATTCCATTGCCAGACTCCTTCAATGGGACTTAGAGGGAGGCAGGGAGGAGATGAGGGAGTGAGGGTGGGGTTAGGAGGGAATGAGGGATGGGGCAACAGCTGGGATACAAAGTAAATAAACTGTAACTAATATAAAAAATAATTTTTTTTAAAAAGTATAAATAATAAATTAAAACTTTTCAAAGAGAAAAAGAAAAATACAAACATTACAAAAATTTTAAGAATAAGGATACTTAATATGAAAAGAAAAATGTTTGTTTCCAAACTTATTTTGTCAATGAACACAGCCATAGAAAGTGAGAATATTTTGTGTCAAATCACCTTTAAAATCATGCTATCAAGATAGGAAAAAGAGGTGGAAAATAATTATTTGATCTTGACTCAATGTAGTATCTCCCATAAAAGATTAAAAGGACACATTGGCCCTTGAATGGCCTCCTAGACTTTCGAGTATAGTTGAGTAAAACAAGGCTCACTGATACTTGGACAGAAAGAAGAATTTTTCTTTTCTGAAAGTGGGTGCCCTTGTATTTGGGGCATAGATGTTCAGGATTTTGATGTCTCCGAGGGGATTCTTTCTTTGGTGAGGATGAAATGTCCTTCTCCATCTCTTTTCCTGGGGTGGGTGTTTCAAAATGCAGGCCTCTCAGGTATAGGAGGCAGGGCTCAGGTGTCTCAGGTAGTAGCTGAGGGGGCACTGGTGCCTCAAGTGGAAGATGCAGGGGGAGGGGCCCTCAGTTGCAAATGCAGAGGATCTGGTGACTCTGAGGCAGCTGAGCTGCAGCTTACAGGCCTATCAGACACTGTAAGCCAGTTCTGAGGTTTCACCAGCTGCTTGCTATTCAGGCACAGTCTGGGACAGTAATTATAGCAAGGTAACCCATTCCTGGCACTGAGATTCTTCTTTAATAACCCATGTTGTCTGAGAACAGTCTTGCTCACTAAATTGGTCTACTTCTTAAAACTCCAATTTTACATATATTTTAATTAATGTGCAAACTATTAGGGTTCATGTTTTTGGTGACCCAACCCTACTACTCCTTTCCTTAATACTTTTTTTCTCATATCTACTTAAACCTTTATCTCCCAGTATTTCCCCATCCTTAATTTTTTATATCACATGTGTTATATTAATCCTCATTTTTTTTTTACTTTTTAAATGGAGAAATCACAGGTTTACAAGTAGTTTCTTCATCTATATGTTGCTAGGGTAAGCCTATGTCTGTCCCTTCATTTCCCCATTGCTTCCCTCTAATATGTATTAGAACCCTTCTGTCTCTACCATCGTCTTTTTCTACTTTCATTTAACATATATGCTATTTTTTTTCTTGCCTAAATGGATGCCTCACCAAAAGCCCATTTCTAGTTTCCTAGAAGCTACATGCACTCCCTAATAACACAGAATATAGAAGGTTTGAAGCTAGGACCCTCATATGAGAGCATACATGTGGGGTTTGTCTTCTGGGATCTTGACAGAGTCAGCATTTTTTTTTCATTTCATCCACTCATTTTAAAAATTCATATCTCATTTTCATTATATCTGATTTAAAAATGATGCTGCATTCTGAACATAACATGGCTATTGCATACATTAACTCATGCTAATACATGTTATAAATTTTATTTGGACATTCTCCAGCTGTAGTTACCTGCACACGGTTAAGCCAGTCAAAATTCTTCTAGATGATAAATTGGCAGTTGATGTCTGATGAGAGAGGGAGAGTCACTCCCCTTTGGAGGAAGGCTTCTCATGACTTCTTGGGTGGTGACATGACTATCTGGACAGCACTAACCAGACATGAGGAATTGTCAATAATAACAAAAGGGACAAAAACTGGAAGGAGAATGGAACAAGGAGGACTTGAAAGAAGGTAGTGGTTAACAGCTGTGATCAAAACAATAAAAATGAAGGCCTGGAACTCTAAAAGAACGAACGTACTATTTAAAAAGTAAAGGATATTGAGTATTGAGGAGCTGAAAGAAATGTAATAAATGACTACAAGTCAAAGCAAAACATAACTTAATAATAAGAGGAACAATGTGAAGCCATTTAGCTTTGAATTTCCTGTTCCATAACCTCCAGGCTGAAAATTCTGGGAGAAGCTAGCATGCTAGTACACGTTACAAATTTTATTTGGACATTCTTCAGCACTAATAAGTGCACAAACACATCAACGACCATAAAAGTGTTTAAGCTACTATAGTCTTTGCAACAGATGGAAAACACAATAGAAAAGCACAGCTAATCAAAGTGCAGAGTTTTCAAGCCAAGTCCCAGTGAAAATCTAAACAAAACAACTCCCTCACCTAAAGTTAAGAGTTATCAGAAATATTGTAAGAGCAGATTATGAGTTTGTTAGGAGGCTAGTGTGCTCAGAAGCTAATCCTATAATGCCTCATCAACATGACTGCATAAACACAAGCTGAACAAGAATAAAAACAATGGGCATGCTAACATTATTGGGAGAAATACCACAAGGCCTCAACCCTATACAAAGTACTACAGGCAACTAAGGAATGTTAATTGGGAGAGTATTCTCTAGGGAAGAGTGCACAAATTGAGTGCCTAATACCAGATGGTCAGTGCTGAAAATATACACATAAGCAACATTAAGCAGATTGAGCAGGTTGTTTAGATAGATAGATAAATTGATTGATAGATAAATAACAAAATTAATAAAAAAGAGGCTTATAACATGAAAAAATAGGAAAGAGTGGTATATGGAATAGTTTATAGGGAGAAGAGGGAAGAAGGAAATGATGTTGATTATAATCTCAAAAAATAAGAAGTATCAGTCTTCGGACTGATACTCCAACCAAGGACCATGCATGGAGATAACCTAAGACCCCTGCACAGATGTAGCCCATGGTAGTTCACTATCCAAGTGGGTTCCATTGTAATAGGAACAGGGACTGCCTCTGACATGAACTGATTGGCCTGCTCTTTAATCACCTCCCCCTGAGGAGGGAGCAGCCTTACCAGGCCAGGGAAGAAGAAATGCAGCCACTCCTAATGAGACCTAATTGACTAGGATCAGAAGGAAGGAAAAGAAAACCTCCCATATCAGTTTTCTTGGGGAGTGGCATGCATGCAGAGGGTGGAGGAAGGGAAGGATTGGGACGGGGAAGGGAGGAAACCACAGGGGGGATACAAAGTGAATAAAGTATAATTAATAAAGTATTTAAAAAAGAGAGAAGATATTAAACATAGTCTCATTGTGGGTTTAATTAGATTGTCTCAATTTTTTAAATTTTTTATTTAACTTTTATTAATTACACTTTATTCATTTTGTATCCCCCTATGTCTCAATTTTTAATAAAGATGAACCCCCATTTTTTTTTGATTCCCTGCATTCTGCTGGAGGTTTGGTTATGAATCTTAATATCTGTTTTGATACACTGCTAGGTAGAGTCTTTCAGAGGTCCTCTGTGATAGACTCCTGTCCTGTTACTTGTTTTCTCCTACATCCAATGTCCATCCCATTTGTCTTTCTAAGTGAAAATTGATCATCGTTCCCTGGGTCCTCTTTCTTGTTTATCTTCTTTAGGTGGATAGATTTCAGTATATTTATCCTATCTTCTGGTTCTATATAAGTGAGTATATACCGTGTGTGTCTTTCTGCTTTTGCGATACCTCACTCAGGATGATTGTTTCTAGGTCCCACCATTTGCCTGCAAATTTCATGATTTCCTCGTTTTTAATTGCTGAATAGTATTCCATTGTATAAAAGTACCACAATTTCTGTATTCATGCCTCCACTGAGGGGCATTTACGTTGTTTCCAGATTCTGGCTATTACAAATAAAGCTGCTACAAACATAGTAGAGCAAATGTCCTTGTTGTGTACTTGAGCCTCTTATGGATATATGCCTAGAAGTGGTATAGCTGGATCTTGAGGAAGCACTATTCCTAATTGTGTGAGAAAGCACCAGATTGATTTCCAAAGTGGTTGTACAAGTTTGCATTCCCACCAGCAACAGAGCAGGGTTCCCCCTTCTCCACAACCTCTCCAGCAAGTGTTGTCACTTGAGGTTTTGATCCTAGCCATTCTGGTGGGTGTCAGATGAAATCTCAGGGTCATTTTGATTTGCATCTCTCTGATGGCTAAGGATGTTGAGCATTTCCTTAAGAAGCCCACAAAAAGAGACCCTTTGCTAGCTAAACACCTAACAGAGGATTAATATCCAAAACAAACAGCTCAAAAAACAAAGAGTAAAAAAAAGATAACAATTAAACCTAAATACCTCACTCAAACAGAGACTTATCAAAAGTAGAAATAAAAATGGCTGTCTTTTACCTTTATCATGCCAACCAATTAAAGAAATGAAAATAAAAACAGTTTTGAGATTTCATCTTGCCAGAGTCAAGAGTGACAGTGATCAATGAAACAACTGACCTCAAATACTGGAGAGAATATGGGGAAAAGGAAACCTTCACGCACTGTCATGGGGATTTCAAACGAGGCTACTCACTCTGGAAATCAGTGGGGATAACCAAATAAAGCTACTGAATAAATCTACTGTATGCCTCAACTATTCTGCTCCTCCCATATGTCCAAAGAACTCTCTAAATACAAAGCTCCACAGATACTTGCTCAGTCATGTTCATTGGAAACAACCTGAATGCCATTTAACTGACACATGGATAAAGACAATATTGCACATACACAGTGTGTAATATTATTCAGCTATAAAGAAAAATGACAGGAAGATAACACAAGAAACTAATAAAGATCATATTGAAGGAGGTAACCTACACCCAGAAAAACAAATGGCACAGGTTCCCTCTCATTGAAAACTCATAGCTCCAAATGTATATTCAAGTATATAACTCAGAGTAACTGCAGAAACTATGAAGGTGAAAGTAAAAGCTGGAGCGATAGCTCAGTGGTTCAGAGCACTATCTGCTCTTCTAGAGGTTCTGAGTTCAATTTCCTGGCAACTCACAACCACCTTTAAGGGATCCTTTGCCTTCTTCTGGCATGCATACATGCAGACAGAGTACTCAAAATGCAAATACATAAATCTTCTGAGGAAAAAAGCAACAGGTAGGAGAATAGAATGGTATAAGTGACTTAAAGAAAAATAGGTGCTTTACCTAGGTGGGGAATAAGAAAAATATAGAAAGAGATCAGAGAAAAACATAACAGTAAGGGTGTCTGGAAAAGTCATAAGAAAATGAATTATTAAATATCTATCTAAAAATGGCTATAAAACCTATACATAGTTTAAGTGACATTTTCCTGTTTAGGTTGATATCCTTCTCCCTAGAATCCATAATCCATCTAACAAAAAACTGTATCAGGCATGAAATGTTCTTTTGTTTTGTTTTGTTTTGTTTTGTTTCATTTTCTCCATTCATTTATTTATTCGCTTTACATCTTGATCACAGCAGCCCTCCTCTCCTCACATTCTACCACATCTTTCCCCATGGGTACCAACCCACTCTGGCACATTAAGTTGATGCAGAACTAAGCAGATCCTCTCCCACTGAGGCTAGACATGGCATCCAAGTTAGAGAAGCAAGATCTAAAGAAAGGTATCAGAATCAGAGACAGACCTTGCTCAAGTTGTTGGGGGAAACACACGAAGACAAACCTGTATCTCTGTTACATATATGCAAGGGCCTAAGACTAGATTATGCACGCTCTTTGATTGGTGGTTCAATCCTATGAGCACCCAATTCCCATGTTAGTTGACTCTGTAGATTTTCCTGCAGAGTTTTTGGGGTTTTTATTTGTTTGTTTATTTGGTTTGTTTTGTTTTTTACCACTCAGGCTCAGTTGGTCATTCTCTCAACTCTACCATAGGATTCACAGAGCAATGTCTAATGTTTGGTTGTGGGTCTCTGCATGTGTAAAGCCTCTCAGGGGAGTTATACTAGGCTCCTGTCTACAAACATAGCATTACTAGTGTCAGGGATTGGTTCTCCCCCATGGGGCTGGTTCTCAAGTAGGGTCAAGCTTTAGTCGACCATTTTTTCAGATTATGTTCTGTCTTTGTCCCTACATATCTTGTAGACAAAGATTTTTGATCAAAGATTTTGTGGATAGGTTTGTGTTCTTTTGGGGATTTTTTTTGGTTTATGTTCTTATTCCTCCCCTGGAAGTCATGCCTGGATACAGAAGGTAGCCACTTGAGGGTCCATGTTCTTGAAGGGTCAGCTAGGGTGAGGCCATGAGCTTCCTGGACCCTCCCCTTGCCAGGTCTCTGGAACAACCCAGAAATGCCACCCTCCTCAGATATCTTTTCTCTCATGCAGGCCTCTCTGCCCTGACCTCCTACTCCTAATCCCTACCCCTGATCCCTACCCTCTCCCCTGTCATCCCAAGAGCCCTCAATCCATCCACATCCAGTGAATCTTTTATTTTCCCTTCTGGGTGAAAATTAAGCATCCTCCATTGATAATTCCTTTTTATATAGCTTCTTAGGTACTGGAGACGGTAGCATGATATCCTTTAATTTATGAATAATAAATAAAAAATAAAAACAGAATAGCTAAAACTATCCTATACAATTAATGAATTTCTGGAGGTATAACTGTCCCTTATTTCAAGCAATAGTAATAATAATAGTAATAGTAATTACAAATCAATAGTATTAAACCTGTGTGATATTGGCATAGAAATAAACTAGTTGATAAAAGGAATCAAACTGAAGATCCAGAAATAAACCCACACACCTATGAAAACTTGATTTTTTACAAAGAAGGTAAAACCACAAAATGGAAAGAAGAAAGCAGCTTCAACAAATGCTGCTGGACTAACTGGATATCTGCATGTAGAAGAGTGCAATTTGATCCATGTTTATCACCCTGTACAAAACTAAAGTTCAAGTGGATCAAAGACTTCAACATCAAACCAGACATACTAAATTTGTCAGAAGAAAAAGTGAGGAAGAGCCTTGATCTCACTGGCACATTCATAAACACAACACCAACAACTCAGGACATAAGATCAACAATTAATACATGGAACCTCATGAAACTGAAGAACTTCTGCAAGGCAAAGGACACTGTTAGTAGGACTAAATGGTATTTAATGGAATGGAAAAACATTTTCACCAACCATACATACAAAAGAAGGCTAATATATAAAATGTATAATGAAATTAAAAAATTAAAAACCAACAAACCAAATATCCAATTTAAAATGGGGTACAAAACTAAACAGAGAATTCTCAACAAAAGAATCCCTAATGGCTATGAAACATTTGAAGAAATGTTCACCATCCTTAGCCATCAGGTGAATACAAATCAAAACAACTCAGATTCCATCTTACACCAATCAGAATGGCTAAGATGAAAAACCCAAGTGACAGCACATGTTGTCAAGGTTGTGGAGAAAGAGGAATATTCTTCCATTGCTGGTAGGGAATGCAAACTTGGAAAATGACAATCTATACAATGCAACTTTTACAATGAAATCAATTTGGTGCTTTCTCCAAAAACTGAGAATAGTTCTAACTCAGGACCCAGCTATACCACTTCTGGGCATATACCCAAAAGAAGCTCCACCATATTACAAGGATACTTGCTCAACTGTGTTTATAGCAGCTTTAATCCTAACAACCAAAAACTGGAAACAACCTAAATGTCCTTCCACCAAAAAAAATAAATAATTAAGGAAAATGTGGTACATTTACACGATGGAATACTACTCAGCTATGAAAAACAAAGATACCATGAATTTGCAGATGAATGAATGAAACTATATAAAATATCATCCTGAATAAGGTCACCAAAACCCAAAAAGACATGCATAGCAAATACTCACTTATAAATGGATAGAAGATTTCTCTTTATTCTGTAAGCTACTGTTGTTTCTCTAGGGTGTCACCCAGAGGTAGAAGAAGCTAAGTTCCTATTGCACTTTGGAAAAGGGACCTGGAAGACTCGAGTGACCTTAAGATGCACTCTCTGAGGAGTATCTTTCACATTACCAGAAGGCACCATACAAGCTTCCAAATGAGGAGTGGAAACAATAATCATTTCTAAGGGGCTGGAGAGATGGATAAATGGTTAAGAGCATTGACTGCTCTTCCTAAAGGACCTGGGTTCAATTCCCTGCACTCACATAGCAGCTCACAACTCTTTGTAACTCCAGTTCCAGGAGATCTAACACTCTCACACACACATACAAGTGAGCAGAGCACCAGTGTGCATAAAATAAAAGTAAATAAATAATTTAAAACAAGCATTTCCAGTTATAATTCCTATGAACCAAAACAATGACCAGCATGAAACCACTAAGGGTGGAATAATGACATCCATAGTCTGATTGAACTTAAAGTCCATTCAACAAGAGGTAAATCATGCCTAGTACTAAAAACTTATGCAACTTTGCCTTTCAGAATGGGGATTGCAAGAGTTCTCCCTCTTGATTAGTTTCTTTCAGTGTACAGAGTTTAGTAGGTTTATCCAATATTATATATCTATATAAGTGAGTATATGCCATGTGTGTCTTTCTGCTTCTGGGATAGCTCACTCAGGATGATCTTTTCCCGTTGCCACCTTTTACCTACAAATTTCATGGTTTCCTTGTTTTTTATTGCTGAGTAATATTCCATTGTGTAGATGTACCAAAATTTCTGTATTCATTCTTTAGTTGTGGGGCATCTGGGTTGTTTCCAGCATCTAGTTACAGCATCTAGCTGCTACAAACAGTTTGAGCAAATGTCCTTATTGTGTACTTGAGCCTCTTTTGGATATATGCCTAGGAGTGGTATGGCAGGATCTTGAGGAAGTGCTATTCCTATTTGTCTGAAAAAGCATCAGATTGCTTTCCAGAGTGGTTGTACAAGTCTACATTCCCACCAGCAGTGGAGCAGGGTTCCCCTCTTCAGCATGTGTTGTCACTTGAGTTTTTCATCTTGGCCATTCTGATGGGTGTAAGGTAAAAATCTCAGGGTCATTTTGATTTCCTGAAAGGCAAGGAGGAAGGACATCAGAAGAAGAAGAAAACAGGAAACAAGTTAAGATCCTGCCACAGAGGGCCTCTGAAAGGCTCTGCCCTGCAGACTATCAAAGCAGATGCTGAGACTTATGGCCAACTGTAGGGCAGAATGCATGGAAACTTATGAAGAAGTAGGAAATAGTGAGGTTTGGAGAGGGCAGGAGCTCCACAAGGAAAGCGACAGAACCAAAATATTGGAACACAGTGGTCTTTCCAGAGACTCATACTCACTCCAACCAAGTACCTTGCATGGAGATAACCTAGAACCCCTGCACAGATATAGCCTATGGCAATTCAGTGTAAAAGTTTGCCCCATAATAATGGGAACAGGGACTGCCTCTGACAGAAAGTGATTGGCCTGCTCTTTGTTCACCTCCCCCAGAGGGGGAAACAGCATTACCAAGGCATAGAAGATGACAATGCAGCCACTCCTGATAAGATCTGATAGACTAGGATCAGAAGGAAGGAGAGAAGGACATCCCCTTTCAGTGGACTTGGGGAGGGGGATGAGTGAAAAGAGGGAGAGAAGGTGGGACAAAAGGTGGGAACTCCACAAGGAGAGCAACAGAAGAAGATAATTTGAACACAGGGAACTTCCCAGAGACTCATACTCCAACCAAGGACTATTCATGGAGATAACCTAGAACCCCTGCACAGATGTAGCCCGTGGCAGGTCAGTGTCCAAGTGGGTTACCTAGTAATGGGAAGAGGGACTGCCTCTGACATAATCTGATTGGCCTTCTCTTTGATCACCTCCCCCTGAGGGGGGGAGCAGCCCTACCAGGCCACAGAAGAGGACAATGCAGCCACTTTTGACGAGAACTGATAGACGAAGATCAGAAAGGAGAGGAGAACCTCCCCTATCAGTGCACTTGAGGAGGAGCATGCATGCAAAAATGGGAGGGAGGGTGGGATCGGGAAGGGAGGAGGAAGGGGCTTATGGGGGGATACAAAATGAATAAAGTGTAATTAATAAAAAATAAAAAAGTTAAAAATTAAAAAAAGGGGAGGTGGGAGTTTATGGGGGGATACAAAGTGAATAAAATGTAATTAATACAAGGTTAAAAAAACAACAATTAATAAACAGGACCTCATGAAGTAAACCTATGCAACTAACTGGGGATAATTAATTCATGGATATTGGAGGAGAACCTACAGACACCGCTTTACTAAACCATATAATTTCTGACTCTATTTTATTATTGGTGTTTATACCTACAGATAATTGCAATTATCACCGCTGATTAAGGAAATTTTTCTTTGAAGAATATGGAGAGACTTTTACAGAAAACCCATAACATATCAGAAGGAAAATTTCAGGAGCCTAGTCAAAACTGACACACCTACAACACAAAACTCCTGCACCTAAAGCTTACAGATCATTTTGAAAGTGAGGATGGAAATATTGGATGAACCAGAGAAATAGGAACTTTTCTGTGAGATTGTGTCTGCTGTGAATGTCAGAAGCTGCAACCATAAACTTATCTAATGCTATCTAAGCTGTGTGTGTGTGTATTTGTGTGTGCATGTGTTAGTTAAAAATAAAGAGACACAAGAGCAAGGATATATAAAAGCAAAATAGGAAGGAAAAATGAGGAAGGTTAGTGGGTATTGTCAAATATTTAATACTTGAAAGACATTGTTTTGCTGACACTTGAGTACACTGAGTTTACATCAACAAAGAATTTTAAGGAACAGCAAGATTGCTCAAAAGGTAAGTCACTTGCCATCAAGCCAGATGTCAGACCCGAGTTTGACACCCAGAACTCACATGGCAGAAAGTGAAACCCAATTGAATGCTGTCCTATGATCTCCACAAACACGTGCAACTACACACACACACACACACACACACACTCACACTCACTCACATACACATTCACAAACACAAATAATTGATTAACTAAAATGTAATAAAATTTACCAGAATTTATGGAAAGAAAAGAAAAATGGTAAAGAGAACCCTGTTAAGAATCTTTGAAAGCCAAGAATCCCAACAAGACACACCTTCACCTGCCAGAAGACCAGGCAAGATGACCATGGACCTTCTTCACTCTCTGTTCACCCAAACCCTGTTCTCAGGGTCGCCCTTAGCTGTGCAACAGCACACCAGATGCAGCCTCCCTTCCCCCATGTCCATGCATCTTTTGGATGCCACAGACCATTACCTCCTGCCTCCCTTCCAATCATTGTGACTCTGTAAAAGTCCCCAACTTGGGTGGAAACCCCTTTCAAAACTACAGGCATGCTGGCCAGATGAGCAGGTAGGCTTTCTGTGAACA
Organism: Psammomys obesus; assembly: GCF_907164565.1. NCBI lineage: Eukaryota > Metazoa > Chordata > Mammalia > Rodentia > Muridae > Psammomys > Psammomys obesus. The sequence goes on along the minus strand of NW_026596094.1, from coordinate 146,292 downwards.
CACTCCACTCTCTCTGTTTCACTCCAATTCTCAGAGTTGCCCCTAGCACTGCAAAAGACCCCATCTCCCCCAAAGGCTTCTTCACCTATCTTCCAACAGCAGCATTCTGTGAACACACCAGGCAGAGAAGCCCAGTAAAACAAGTAACATTCTCTCTCTCTCTGAAAATCCAGATAGAAAGTAGAAACCAAAGAGCATTAAAACCACCCAACACAGACAAAGTCCAGAAGGTATTTTCAGCAAAATTACAGAAGAAAATTTTCCTAGCATAAAGAAAGAGATTGATATAAAGGTACAAGAAACATGTAGAACACCAAATAGATTGGACTAGAAGTGAAATTCTCCTTGTTACATAATAAGCGTAACACTAAACATGCATAAAAAGAAAGAATTTTTTTAAAAATGTTAAGGAATAAAACCAAGTAACACAGGAAAGCAGACCTGAATGAGGATTAAGCATCTTCCCAAGGGACCTCCTTGTTGTTTAGTTCCTTTAGAACATTATAACTTACCTAGACTATCAGAACTTGTAAAAGCCTTTTAGATTTTATTCTCTAATCATATAGTCATCTCAATATTTATATTTATATATTTATTAAAATAGTTTTATCATTTATATGTTTTTATTTAAATAATTTATCTGTTAGCCTTATACCATTTTAATTATTTTATACCATGAATATTAATACTAAATAATTATTTTTTATTCTTAGAACATTTATTATTGTTGGTCTAGGGACAAGGCATAGGGGAGAAGAACTAAGGAGGGTGGGATTGGGAGGAGACTAGGGTGGGGGACACAGCCAGGACACAAATTGAATAAATTCTAATAAATGATAACAGAAAAAGAAAAATTTAAAGAACGCTTATTAATTTTAATACCGTGAAATAGTATAGCCCTTCATAGGGGAAAGCCCAGTCCACAAGAACTGAAACCTTAACTCTCTAGAGGCCCAAGCCCCAAAACCAGACTGGAGCATGCCAAGCCTGGCCTGGGCAAGGACACAAAACTAACTTTATCTTTGTCCTTTCATCAGAGCCTCTGAGAAAGCCTTTAATCAGTGTGCCTCTCAACAACATGATT
>NW_026596094.1:73753-145198 GCF_907164565.1 Psammomys obesus | reverse complement strand
AGCCTCTGAGAAAGCCTTTAATCAGTGTGCCTCTCAACAACATGATTAAACCAAATTCAAGTGATATCCATCGACCATTGACATGCAGGCAATATGTACACACTGGCACAGTAGTGAAATGGCTTTATTGGAGAAGTCAACCACCTTACATTGGAGTTTAAACATGCTCTGCAGGACAGATTTAATTCTTTTAATTCTTTGTCCTTGCAACCCGTGGAAAGCAAAACCATAAGCAACATTCCCCATGCTCTGCTTCAGCTCCTGACTCCATGTTACTACCATGAGTCCAGGCCTTGACTTTTCCTCATGCTTGACTAATCGAGTCATATGTGCCAAATAAGCCCCTTTCTTCCCACATTGATTTTGGTCATGACCATTATCACAGTGATGCTAATACAGTATATGAGGACAAATTAATTATTTCATATTTAAAATTCAGTTTTGCTGAAATACATATCATATACATATGTGCCCATGCACATGCGCACACGTACACTTAAACACATACATATTGCATGTATATATACAAATAAAAGTCAGAAGTCACTGTAAGAGTCTTCTCAACCTCTCTCTACCTTTCTTCACTCACTGAAAATAGAGATGAATGGACTTTACTAATCTTTCTGGGCAACAAGATTCTGGAATTCTCAGGTCTCTCTGCCTTCCCAGATGTGGGATTACAAGCTTGCACCACCGTAGTTGATATCTGATGTGACTGATGGGGATCTGGACTCAGTTCTTCAGCCTTGCACAGCAAGGACTTTACAGATGACCTTTACAGGCCTGACTTATGTTTTTTTTTTTTTTTTAATTTCTGTTCTATGTTTCTCTGTGGATATAAGAGTAACAACAGTGATCTATTTCCACAGGCCTGACTTAAAAGTAATTTTTTATTTTATAATGCCTGTTGTATGCTTATCTGTGGATATATATAACAAAATGCTTCTTGCTTTAGCTATTTTCTGATGCTGTGATAAAACATTATGATCAAAAGCAACTTCAAGAGGAGTTTATTTTGGCTTAAAGTTCCAGAGGACTAGGTATTCATATGGCAAGGAAGATGCAGTGGTAAGAGACCTGAGCAGGAAGCTGAGAGAGCACATCTGAACCTCTAAGAGCACACAGGAAGTAAAGCATGAACTGGAGGTGAGTTGAGGCCTTAAATACTGAAATCCCAACAGCAGTGTCGTACTATCCCCGTCAAAGTTCTACATATTCAAAGTTCCATACTGCCCTCCCATCAGCACCACTAACTTGAGGACCAGGCGTTCAAATACGTGAGTCTATTAGGGAAATTTCTCATCCATTCGTGCCACTGTATCTCTGTATCATTTTTCAAGTTATTCTCCAAATGACTAAGCTCTAAGAAATGTTTATGTTAAAAGTTTTGTGTCTTAAAATCACACTAGTTGCATAAATCTTCCAAGTACTGTGACTTAGGAGACAACTTGAGTGTCTCAGTTCTAGGTTCAGGAGACAAGATGATGTAGAAGACTAGATACTCCTGACTCTGAATCAAACCCAATGGAATGATTCTTTAATCTATAATGATGTCAGATTAACCCCACATTAGCTTTGGGACTAGATGATAGAAAGATCCTGCTTTACTCTCAGTAAAGTAATTTCATCCATGGGTGTTTATTCTTAACATTCATCTGCAGTTCATGCTCTTCCCTATCAGCCTTTGGAGTGCCTGATGACATTCATAGATTTGGATTAAAGGCCACTTGGTGGGTGTAAATTTCCCCTATATTCTGTGCCAGGTCATCTCCTTCTACGTTTTTACAAAACCCAAATGGTTTCTTTTATTTAACAGAATCATGATGAGAAATGTATTGTTGTTTGATGAGTTCTGAGTGGTCAAAGTGTTCCTGAAACAATGTCACATAGGGCACCCACAGAGCATTCCCCCATGAGCCTCTTCAGAAAGACTAGGAGGTGCAGAGTCAACACAGTGGCACATAAAAGTCTTTTAGATGTGCTTGAATTACTCTAGAACTTTCTACTGACCTCAACTCCAAGAGACTCCCCTGCTTTTCAGGATGTTTTCACCAATTTGTTTGAAAAGTGTGAAGTTTGTGATTTTTGTTGTTCAGTTACTACAAAAACATCATAAAACTGCTGCCAAGTTGGTCGATGGTATTAGAGGAAACTGGATTCTCTTTTGCAGGAAACAGTGGCTCAATATTTGGTTCCAAAACAAACTATCTCTTATATCCCCTTTGAGGTTAGAATTGTGTTTTTGTTTCAATAAGGAGTGTATTCCAGATTCTGATTTGTGAAACTAAAGCCAATGCTTGACTGGAAGTTGAGTACCAGAGATGGTAACCAGGGAAGAGACAGAAACTCTCAGTAAGGGCACAGAAGAACATCTTCTCACACTGGGAGGAGCCTCAGGAAGTTGAATCCAGGAGAGATAGAGGTCCACCTAATCATCCTCTTCCCTAGACAACCTGTGACATCCAAGGATGCAGAGAGACAGAGTGAAGAGTAAGTGCTTTGCAGCAAGCTAGCATTACCAGAGGAGTGTAGGAAACATGTAAATAATATTATAAAAGAGTTCCTCACAAAATTGCATAATTTGTTAATTTCACCTAATAAGAAGAGGAAATAATTTTTCAGGTGGAAATGAATCCCAGAGAAAAACATGACTATTTTGTCTGGTTCCAATTTATTTATTTTTTATTTTTTTATTAATTACTATTTATTCATATTGTATCCCAGTGGTAGCCCCATCCCTCATTCCCTCCTAATCCCACCGTCCATCCCCATCTCCTCCCATTCTCCTCTTTAAATAAACTGATAGGGGTGAACCTCCTCTCATTTCTTGTAACCCTAGCTTATCATGTCTCATCAGGAGTGGATGCATCATCCTCCTCTGTGGGCTGCCCAGGCTGTTCCCTCCTCAGGGGGAGGTTATGAAAGATCCAGCCACTGAGTTCATGACAGAGACAGTCCCTGTTCCCCTTACTGAGCTGCCATGGGCTACCTCTGAAGAGGGATTCTAGGTTATCTAGGTTTTGTCTATGAATGGTCTTTGCTAAAGTATCAGTCTCAGTACAGACCTCTGTGCCCAGATATTTTGGTTCTGTTGCTCCCCTTGCGGAGCTCCTGTTCTCTCCACATATTACTATCTCTCCTTTCTTGGAAAAAATTCCCTGTACTTGCCCAAAGCTTGGTTATGTCTCTAAGCATCTTCTTTGATACACTGCTGGGTAGAGTCTTTCAGAGGCCCTCTGTGGTAGGCTACCTTACTGTTTCCTGTTTTTTCCTTCTTCCAATGGCCATCCCTTATGTCTTTCTCAGAGAATATTAATCATCTTACACAAGGTCCTGCTTCTTGCTTAGCTTCTTTAGGTATACAGATTTTTTAATTAACTTTTTTATTTTTATATTAATTACAGTTTATTTACTTTACATCCCAGCTGTATCCCCCTCTCTCATTCCTTCCCAGTCCCACACTCCATGCCTCAACTCATCCCTGCCCCTCTCTAAGTCTACTGATAGGGGAGGTCCTCCTCCCTTTTCATCTGAAATTAGCTTATCATGGCTCTTCAGAACTGGCTGAAATGTCCACTTCTGTGGCCTTGCAAGGCTGTTCCTCCCTCAGGGATGGGGAAAGGTCAAAGAGCCAGCCATTGAGTTCATGTCAGAGACAGCCTACATTCCCTTTACTAGGACACCCACTTGGATACTGAGATACCATGGGCTCCATCAGAGCAGGAGTTCTAAATTATATCCATTAATGGTCCTTGGTTTGAGAATCAGTCTCAGAAAAGACCCCTGTGCCCAGATATATTTGGTCCCTGTGGAGCTCCTGTCCTCTCCGGGTCTCACTAACTCTCTCTTCTTTCATATGATCCCATGCAATCTGCCCAAAGTTTGGCCAGGAGTCTCAGCATCTGCTTTGATGCACTGCTAGGTAGAGTCTTTCAGAGGCCCTTTAGAGTAGGCTCCAGTCCTGTTTCTTGTTTCTCCTACTTCCAATGTCTATTCCATTTGTCTTTCAAAGTGAGGATTGATCAACTTACCCTGGGTTCTTCTTCTTGTTTAGCTTCTTTCAGTTTACATATTTTAGTAGGTTTATCTTATTTTATAGGTATAGTATCCATTTATAAGAGAGTACACACTGTTTGTGTCTTTCTACTTCTGGGATACCTCACTCAGGATGATCTTTTCTCAGTCCCACCTGCAAATTTGCCTGCAAATGTCATGATTTCCTTGTTTTTAATTGCTGAGTAGTATTCCATTGTGTAAATGTACCACAGTTTCTGTATCTATTGCTCCATTGAGGGACATCTCGGTTGTTTCCAGGTTCTGGCTATTACAGATAAAACTGCTATGAACACGGTTGAACAAATGTCCTTTTTGTGTACTTGAGCATCTTTTGGATATATGCCTAGGAGTGGGATAGCTGCATCTGGAGGAAGCATTATTCCTAATTGTCTGAGAAAGCACCAGATTCATTTCCAAAGTGGTTGTACAAGTTTACATTTCCAGAAAAAAATTGAAGAGAGTTCCCCTTTCTCGACATTCTCTCCAGCATGTGTTATCAAATCAGATTTTGATCTTAGCCATTCTGATGGGTGTAAGGTGAAATCTAAAGGTTGTTTTTATTTGCAGTTCCCTGATGACTAAGGATATTGAACATTTCTTTAAGTGTTTCTCTGCCATTCTTTATTCCTGTATAAAGAATTCTCTGTTTAACTGTGTACTCCACTTTTTAATTTGGTTACTTAATTTGATGTTTTTAAAAATTATTTAGTTCTTTATATATTCTGGAATTAGACCTCTGTCAGAAGTATGAATGATGAAGATCCTTTCACAACAAGCAGAGCAACAGAGCAACAGAACCAGAAAATCTGAACACAGGGGTTTTTCCAGAGACTCATACTTCAAGTACCAGGCATGGAGATAACCTAGAACCCCTGCACAAATGTAGTCCATGGCAGTTTAATGTCTAAGTGGGTCACATAGTAATGGGAAGAGGGACTGCCTCTGACATAATCTGATTGGCCTGCTCTTTGATCACCTCCCCCTGAGGGGAGAACAGCCTTACCAGGCCACAGAAGATGACAATGCAGCCACTCCTGATGTGATCTGATAGAATAAGTCTCTAAGTGGGTCCCCTGTTCCTAGGGGAACAGGGGCTGACACCAACATGAACTCAGTGGTTGGCTTTTTGATCACCTACCATTGGGGTGAGAGCAGCACTACCAGGCCTCAGAGTAAGACAATGCAGCCAGTCCTGATGATATCTGATAGGCTAGGGTCAGAGGGAAGGGGAGGAGGTCCAACCCTAACAGTGAACTGAGGGAGGGGCATGGGAGGAGAAGAGGAAGGGAGGGCGGGATTTGGAGGAGATGAGGAAGGGGGACATAGCTGAGATACAGAGTGATAAAATTTGTAATAAATAAATAACAATCAGATGCATATATGCTGATAATGCAATCCAGGTCTTTCATATTTATACAGCCATCTATTATTGCAGCAAAAAACTGTTTATTACATGAAAAAATAAAAACAATTCAGAGAATCAATGAAACCAAAAGCTGGTTCTTTGAGAAAATCAACAAGATAGACAAACCCTTAGCCAAACTAACTCAAAGGCAGACAGAAAATATCCAAATCAGCAAAATCAAAAAGTAAATGGGAGACATAACTACAGACACTGAAGAAATTCAAAGAATCATTAGGTCTTCCTTCAAAAGCCTATACACCACAAAATTTGAAAATCTAAATGAAATGGACAATTTTCTTGATAGATATCCTATTCCGAAGATTTAAGATTCTTAATCTAAAGTAATAAACTCATGATGATGTATTCTTTGTGTTGGGATCAGTAAGCAGGCACTTCTACGGCCAGCTCCAAGGGACCTAACCGGTGATCAGGCATTTGTGAAGACACCCTGACCACCTGGAACTACCTGCGCATGCCCTTGGGTCACCCTATAAGAGAACTGGAGCCCTCCCCTTCCTCTCTCTCTTCCTCTCTCACTTCCTTTCTCTGTTCCTTACTCTCTTACTTTTTCTCTGCTCCCCTCTCCCCCCTTCCCCTAATAATCCTCCCATGTGGAACCTATCTCATGGTGTGATTTGTGAACCTGCATGTAACCTTCACATTCGTAGGTTTCCTAACACTTTGTAAATGATTTGAAATTCTATTCTATTTTTATAAAGATTTATCATAGCCTGAAAGTATAACAAAGAGATAGTGAAAGTCACCATGACAGTGCTCACTTCACTGATGTTTCTTACTTATACTCTATCCTGTCAGTGCAACACCATAACTTTTAAATCTCTTAACTTAGTTTCCCCTTTTAATCTATACACACCAGTGTTGACAAATCCATGGAAGAATGGAGGCTGTATCTTAATTATTAATCAGCCATGCATAGAAAATCTCAGACAGAAAGAGGAAGTATGCAGGTCCAGGGCTGTGTGTGGTGCAGGCAGCTGGTGAGACTCTCAAGGAGGTTTGTGTTGGAGGCTGAAGCACTGTGGGAGGAGAGCTGCTACCCTGCTGACAGTAATAAACTGCCAGGTCTTCAGCCTGCACACTGCTGATGGTGAGAGTGTAATCTGTCCCAGATCCACTGCCTGTGAAGCGATCAGGGACCCCAGAGGGGCGATTGGATGCATAATAGATTAGTGGTTTCGGAGGCTGCCCTGGTTTCTGTTGGTACCAAGCTACATACTTATACACATTCTGACTGGATTTACAGCTTAGGGTGATCCTGTCTCCTACAGATGTGGACATGAATTCAGGAGACTGAGTCATCACAATGTTCCCCTCAGCACCTGCAACCAGAAATAGACAATAAATATACACATATGCAAACAAAGAGTTCCTGATACAAATGTTTGGATCTAAAATGCCTTTCCTAATGGCATTGCCTGAATACAATTGATTCCTATAATAAATAGTTTCTCTACAAATGAATTATTTTGATGATATTCTTATACTCTTTAATGTCTCACCAGACATCCAAAAGAGCAGGAATAGGAAGACTTGGGTCTGTGCCTCCATCTTGGTGCCCCAGGCTTTCTGATGCTTTTCAGTTCTCACTGCAAAGGCCTGGTTTATAAATTATGGGCAGCTGGGCTGTCTTGCAGGGACCTATGCAAATTAGACATGAAATGAGAAAGTAAATAACCTTGGAACTGGGTTGTGAGAGAATCCAGGTTAAATCTACAGATAAAAATATCATCAAAGCAAGTAACCAATCACTGGGGGGGAAAAGTAAACATAGAAGCTCAAGGACCAACTTAGAACTCTCAATCTGCAAATATCAAGATGCACTCATGACAGGCTTCTATGAAAAATCAAAAACATTTAAAGCAAGTAAGTTTAATAGAAATAATACTAGAAAAACTTTTATTACAATCCTGAGGAAACAATATAGTGATAAACAAGAACAGAAAGATGCAGGGGAAGCAGAAAGGAGAAAGGAAAGAAAGAAGGGGAAAGTAGAAGAGTGGGTGAGAGAAAGGAAAGAAGGAGAAGAAGGAAAGACGGAAAGGGAAATCAGGATTTTATATATAGGTAAAATTTAGTCATAGGTAAAATCAGAATTTCAATAAAGAAAAATAAGGTCATTTCTGGAATTTAAAGATTATCTATTTAAAGAATATGGATTGCTAATATGAAAAGAAAAATGTAATTTCTAAACTACTTATTCTGCTAATGAACACAGCCATAAAAATGAGAATATTTTGTGTCAAATCACCTTTAAAATCATACTACCAAAATAGACAAAAGAAGTGGAAAATAAATATTTAATCTTGACTCAAGTAGTAGCTCCCATAAAAGATTAAAGGACATATTGGTCCTTGAATGCTCTCCTAGACTTTCAAGTCTACTTGAATAAGACGAGGCTCATTGATCCTTGGACAGAGAGGAGAGTGCTTACCAAGTTGTGTAGAGATAAAAAGTTTTCTGGTTCAGACACTGGCTGTCAGGCTGAGCTCTAAAGGTGTCTGTATTGCAGACTAATGCACTAAGGAGGAGACTGCAACAGCCTTCACAGTAACAAACAGTCACCTCTTCAGTCTGAATGCTGATGGTAGAGAAACTGAACCTTGTCCTAGATCCAGGAGCAGTCAAGATGCCTGGGAGTTACCCAAGTGAACAAATGGGTAGCCTTTCTCTGTTTTTGGTGGAATCAGGTTAAACAGCTGGTTGTGAGAGCTGTGTAGATACCATTGATGTTGCAGCTGATGGTGACCCTCTATGCTGCAGACATGGTCAGGGAGGTTCTCTACTTCCACCAGTTTCCTCCACAAACTGTTCCTCTCTAGTCTCCCCCAGAAGAAGCCTACAGTTCATAGCTCCTCCTAGAGGTAACCACTGGAAATTATGTTAGCTCCAAGCTGTGTTAGAGTCTTTTAATTTATGCACACAATCAATAGTGTATCTAGAATCCCACAACTTGTAGTGTATAGATGTGGTGGTAAGTTATAATCACTTCCAATCTCATTAGGTTTTATAACAGGATGGCTGGTGGGGGTGAGGCATGTGATAAAATATGTTTTGGCTGGCATTTCTATCCACGTTCCTAAGATATTACTCCTATACCATTATGGACTTAACTTGCCACATAGTGCGGTTTTAAGAGTCACACCTGTGCCCAGTTTTGTGATGGGTGCCTATAATCTGAAAATTTGGGATGCTGGCAGAGGAAAAAACAGGCATATGCCCGAATCCTATGTTAAATAGTTGATTCTACACAGGAACATAGCTAGATACATTATCAAGTATATATATACACACACACTCTTCTGTCTCCCATTGCATAGAGTTCCATTAACATGTACATATGTTGTCATTCAAAGGAAGTTAACAAATAAATTTCCTATTCCTTATCATTGATGAGAAAGTAGTTAGTACTGTCAGTCAGACAAAAAAAAAAAAAAAAAAAAAAAAAAAAAAAAAAAAAAAAAAAAAAAACCTGAGGTGGTAGAAAGTAGGATGAAAAGTGGATGAGCTGGTGGGGTGTGTCACAGAAATAAGGGGATAGGAATGCCTTCTCCAGAAACAGCTACTTGAGAGCAGACCTGACAGCAGAGATGTGGCAGTTCAAAAGTGCAAAGAAGATCTCTTTAGTCATGCATAGGACCCTGAGTTCATTTAAAGCAGAAGAAATTAAATGGAAGGAGTCTGGGAAAGCTAATCCTGTAGAAGAAGCTAAAATAGCCTGTGCATAGAGTCCAGCATATGAATGAGACTGCCTGATTTGGGAAATCTCTCCGTAATTTTGAGGTTAATGCTAAGTGCAATGAGAACCTGTGAGAAAATGGTCACAGTGAGAACATGTTTTCTAGATAGATTTTAGTCAAGGTTGTGTTGACACACAAAGGAGGAGAAAATGTGGAGATTTGCTCTTTTCTGTGTGGAATTATGAAAGCTGCTGCTTCAGACACTGGCTGACAGGCTGAGCTCTAAAGGGGGATTTTATAGCAGCCTGACACACTGAGGAGTCTACAGATGAAATTTTAAGATTTTTCCCCATCATTATATGAAACATACAGAATGATATTAATGTTAATGACCAGAAATGTAAACCTGTCCAAGAAACTATGTGTGGGTAGTCATAGGGACAAGGAAAAACATACCATAGTTAAATTGTTCATTTGTTTGCTGGCTTGTTTGTTTTCTGAATGGACATAGCATCAGACTGCTTTAAATGTCCTTTTATTTAAGCCCATAGAATCATGCTATTCTTAAAATTCATCCTAAAATTCTCTTTTTACAGTAGAAAGTAGTTAAGACAGAGGCTCACAATTGGTCAAGGAACACAAAACAGGTGACTGGGGAGTACTTATCCCAAAGGGAACGTCTTCCACCCCAGATCTCAGGGACCTTCAAGGAGAATAGACAGAATCCACATAAAGACCAGACACTATGAACAAGGGCTGTGACACAGGGCCTTGTGGGAATAGCTTTTCTGTTGTCCTCATGAGCAAACTGCCACAATAGCAATTTGCACCACTTGACCCACCACCATTTCCTCATGCAAGGGGAAGGGGCCAATGTGGCCTTATTCTTCCCTGAAAGTCAATGAGTAAGTAAGAAATGACAGAGTAGGAACATGGGGAGTCATTTTCTTGAAGAGTGTAGTCCATATTCCAGGAAATAATCAGAAGGAAAAATAAAGAACTGCAACTTGAAAAATCAATGGTTTGGGGAAGACTTATTCATCAGGAGATAGGGGAGCAAGATTAAAGGGAATGGGAGTGAAATGCTCAAAATCCAATATATACATGTATGAAATTTTCAAATAAAACTTTTAAATGCAAGTTCTGAATAATACCCACGTTCATAAATGCAATTGGCACACAATCAGTAATTAGAAACTTATTCTGATGTCATGGAGAAAGTACTCTTAGTTTGCTGACTCAATATTCCTGACTCTGCAGTCAACACACTAACCCCAATGTGTGTGTTTAAGCAGCAAGGCACATGTCTCTAAAGGAATTCAGCAGTTACATTATATAGTAGGACCTCTAGAGTGGCAGGTTATTTTCAGTGGATCTCATCAAATCACAGGACACCTTATAACATACATTCAGACAAAAAGAAACAGATCAGAAAGCCTCGTGATATAATCAGTAGTAGTCTCCAATACCATCTTTCAATAAAAAATAACCATGATGTGAACCAAACAAAAATAATATATCTTGTCTAACAGCCACTCAGTGTATAGTTTGAAAGACCGTGAAAAGAGATCCCTGATGCTCCATTCCTATTCATGTAGAGTACCAGATTCAAGATTGGTGAATTTCTGTATTTTTTTAATTGCTGTATTAATAACCACTTGTTACTCAAAAAAGGAAAATCAACATAGCACATGTTGTCATAATATCAGAGATTGATATGGATGACACACACACACACACACACACACACACACATGCTTACTCCCCCACAATAACGAATCTGTGCCAGCAATTTTCCTTTCTTAGGTACAACTTTAGCAGCAGTCCACACTCTCAAACAACTGGACCTCCCTGATCTTCCTGAAAAATACTCCAGAGACCAGAGAAAGACAGCTCCAGTCTGAAGTTCAGACTCAAGGATAAAACAGTGAAGATCACATATAAGCAAATGGCCAAAGGTAGGCATAAGAACTCACCCAACAAAAACCAGGACACCATGGACCCACCAGCAACCTCAAAAATCAATGGATATTTTAACTCAGCGGAAACACAGGAAAATGGTTTTAAAGCTATGCTTATGCAGTTGTTAGAGAAACAAAAAGAGGAAATGAACAAGCTCTCAAAGAAATACAGAAGACTATAACTGCCCACACAGGAACAATTAGAGACATATAGAGAAGAAACAAACAAAAAAATAGGAGCCACATTCACTCAGATGCAGGAAATGGTCTAAAGCATGAAAACAGACCTAGAATTTATAAAGAAAACACAAACAGAGAAAAACCTGGAACTGGAGAACTTAGAGAAAAGATCAGGAATCACAAAGGTAAGCATCACCAATAGAATACAAGAAATGGAAGAAAGAATCTTAGGTGCTGAAGATACACTGATTCCTGAAACTGATTCCTCCCTCAAAGAAAAGATAAAATCAGAAAAGTTGGAAACACAAAACATACAAGAAATTAAGGATGCCATGAAAAGACGAAACCTAAGAATAATGGGGATAGCTGAAAGAGAAGACTCCAGGCTCCAAGACCGGAAAATATTTTTAAGAAAATCATAGAAGAAAATTTTTCCAACTTAAAGAAAGAGATGTCCATAAATATACAAGAAGCCTACAGAACACTAAATAGACTAGACCAGAAAAAGAATACTTCACGTCACATCATACTCAAAATTCTAAAACTACAAAACAAAGAAAAAATATTAAAGGCAGCAAGGGAAAAGGTCAAGTAACATATGAAGGTAGACGAATCAGAATCACACCGGACTGCTTATCAGAAACTATGAAAGCCAGAAGGGCCTGGGCAGAGGTCACACAGTCCTTAAGGAACCACAGATGCCAACCCAGACTACTACACCCAGCAAAGCTTTCAATCAACCTAGATGGAGAAAACAAAATATTCCATGATAAAAATAAATTTAAGCAATATCTACACAGCAAACCAGCCCTACAGAAGGTACTAGAAAGAAAACTCCAATCCGATGAAAGCAACTACACCAAAGAAAATATAGAATACAGATAATTTCCCAACATAAATTAAAAGGAAATAAAAGCAATGATACATGGTAAGACCACCAACTCCACAATAAAAGGAAAAGTCATTGGTCACTATTATCTATCAACATAAATGGTCTCAACTCTCCAATAAAAAGACACAGACTAACAGAATGGTTGCAGAAACAGGATCCAACATTCTGCTGCATCCAAGAAACACACCTATGCCAAAAAGATAAACACTACCTCAGAGTAAAGGGCTGGAAAAACATTTTTCAGGCAAATGGACCCAGAAAACAAGCAGGGTAGCGATGCTAATATCTAATAAAATAGATTTTGAACCAAAATTAATCAAAAAAGATAAGGAAAGTCACGTCCTACTCATCAAAGAAAAAATCCAACAGGAGGACATCACAATTTTGAACATTTATGCCCCAAATACAAGACCACCTACACTTGTAAAAGAAACATTATTAAACCTGAAATCACACATTGATCCCAACACCTTAGTAGTGAGAGACTTCAACATTCTCCTCTCACCAAGGGACAGGTCATCCAGTCAGAAACAAAACAGGGTAACAAGGGCATTTAAAGAGGCCCTAAATCAAATGGACCTAATAGATGTCTACAGAATTTTCCACCCCAAATCAAAAGAGTATTCATTCTTTTCAGCACCTCATGGAACCTTCTCCAAAATAGACCATATAGTTGGTCACAAAGCAAACCTCAGCAGATACAAGAAGATTGAAATAATCCCTTGTATCCTATCTGACCATCATGGCCTAATGTTGGACGTCACCACAACAGAAACAGCAAAAAGCCTGCACATACATGCACATACTTGCTACTCAATGACAGGTTGGTTAGGGAAGAAATAAAGAAAGAAATTAAAGACTTCCTAGAATTAAACGAAAATGAAAGCACAACATACCCAAACTTATGGGACACAATGAAGGCAGTGCTAAGAGGAAAGCTCATAGCACTAAGTGCCTCCAAGAAGAAATCTGAAACATAACATACAAACAACTTAATGGCCCAATTGAAAGCACTAGAAAAAAAAAAGAAGCAGATAACCCAAGAGGAGCAGATGGTTGGAAATAATCAAACTCAGGGCTGAAAGCAATCAATTAGAAACAAATAAAACCATTCAAACAATCAACGAAACCAAGAGCTGGTTCTTTGAGAAAATAAAAAAGATAGACAAGCCCTTAGCCAAACTAACTAAAAGGCAGAGAGAAACTATCCAAATCAGAAAAATCAGAAATGAAAAAGGGGACATAACTACAGACACTGAGGAAATCCAAACAATCATTAGGTCTTACTACAAAAGCCTATATGCCAAAAAATTTGAAAATCTAAACGAAATGGACAGTTTTCTTGATAGATTCCATCTACTTAAATTAAGTCAAGATTAGGTAGAAAGACTGAATAGTTCCATATCCCCCAAAGAAATAGAAGCAGTCATTAAAAGTCTCCCTTCCAAAAACAGCCCAGGGCCAGAAGGTTTCAGCGCAGAATTCTACCAGACTTTCAGAGAAGAGCTGACTCCAATTCTCTTTAAACTATTCCACAAAAAAGAAACTGAAGGAACATTACCAAACTCATTCTATGAAGCTACAGTACCTTGATACCTAAACCACACAAAGACCCCTCCCCCCAAAAAAGAGAACTTCAGACCTATCTCTTTTATGAACATTGACGCAAAAATACTCAATAAAATATTTGCAAACCGAATCCAAGAACACATAAAAAATATCATCCACCATGACCAAATAGGATTTATCCCAGGCATGCAAGGGTGGTTCAATATACGCAAATCCATTAATGTCATCCACCTTATAAACAAATTGAAGGAGAAAAACCACATGATCATCTCCTTAGATGCCGAAAAAAAAAATTTGACAAAGTCCAACACCCATTCATGTTTAAAGTCTTGGAGAGATCTGGGATACAAGGCAAATACCTAAACATAGTAAAGGCAATATACAGCAAGCCTATAGCCAACATCAAACTCAATAGAGAGAAACTCAAACCAATCCCACTGAAATCAGGGAAAAGGCAAGGCTGCCCTTTGTCTCCATATCTCTTCAACATAGTACTTGAAGTCCTAGCTAGAGCAATAAGACAACTAAAGGAGATCAAGGGAATACAAATCGGAAAGGAAGAAGTCAAAATATCACTGTTTGCAGATAATATGATAGTATACATAACTGACCCCAAAAATTCAACCAGAGAACACCTTCAACTAATAAACACCTTCAGAAAAGTGGCTGGATACAAAATCAACTCAAAAAAAATCAGAAGCCTTCCTGTATACCAAAGACAAAAGGACCGAGACAGAAATTAGGGAAAAAACACCCTTCACAATAGCCACTAATAACATAAAATACCTTGGGGTGACTCTAACCAAGCAAGAGAAAGACCTGTTTGGGAAAAACTTCAAGTCTCTAAAGAAAGAAATTGAATAAGATATCAGAAGATAGAAAGATCTTCCGTGCTCATGGATTGGTAGGATTAATATTGTGAAAATGGCCATTCTGCCAAAAGCAATCTACAGATTCAATGTAATTCCTATCAAAATACCAACACCATTCCTTACAGACCTTGAAAGAAAAATTCTCAAATTCATATGGAGAAACAAAAAACCCAGAATTTCCAAAACAATCCAGTACAACAACAGATCATCTAGTGGTATCTCCAACCCTGATCTCAAGCTGTACTCCAGAGCAATAGGAATAAAAACTGCATAGTGTTGGCAGAGAAACAGAAAGGAGGATCGATGGAACCACATAGAAGACCCAGAAACAAACCCACACATCTATGAATACTTGATTTTTGACGAAGCCAAAACCATTCAATGGAAAAAAGACAGCATCTTCAACAAATGGTGCTGGTCCAACTGGATGTTTACATGCAGAAAAATGAAAATAGATCCATAATTATTACCCTGCACAAAACTAAACTCTAAGTGGCTCAAAGACCTCCACATAAAACCAGGCACATTAAATCGGTTAGAAGAAAAAGTACGGAAGACTCTAGAACTCGGCACAGGAGACTATTTCCTGAACAGAAGGACAACAGCACAGGCTCTAACAATAAATAAATGTGACCTCATGAAACTGAAAAGCTTCTGTAAAGCAAAAGACACTGTCATCAAAACAAAACGACAACCTACAGACTGGGAAAGGATCTTCACCAACCCTTTATCTGACAAGGGCTAATATCTAGTATATACAAAGAACACAAGAAGTTAAAAAGAAACAAATAAAGTATCCAATTAAAAAAATGGGGCATGGAGTTAAACAGAGAACTCTCTGTAGAGGACTATAGAATGGCAGAAAAATACTTAAAGAAATGGTCAGTGTCCTTAGTCATCAGAGAGATGCAAATTAAAATGACCCTGAGATTTCACCTTACACCCATCAGAATGGCTAAGATCAAAACCTCAAGTGACAACACATGCTGGAGAGAATGCAGAGAAAGGGGAACCCTCCTCCATTGCTGGTGGGAATGCAAACTTGTACAAACACTTTGGAAATCAATCTGGCGCTTTCTCAGACAAATAGAAATAGTGATTCCTCAAGATCCAGCTATACCACTCCTAGGCATATATCCAAAAGAGGATCAAGTACACAACAAGAACATTTGTTCAACCATGTTTATAGCAGCTTTATTCATAATAACCAGAACCTGGAAACAACCCAGATGCTCCTCAGTTGAGGAATGGATACAGAAATTGTGGTACTTTTACACAATGAAATACTACTCCACAATTAAAAATGAGGAAATCATGAAATTTGCAGGCAAATGGTGGGACCTAGAAACAATCATCCTGAGTGAGGTATCCCAAAAGAAGAAAGACACACATGGTATATACTCACTTATATAGACTTATAAGATAGGATAAATATATTGGAATATATACACTTATAGAAGATAAACAAGAAACGGGACTCCAGGTACGATGATCAATCCTCACTTAGAAAGGCAAATGGCATGGACATTGGATGTAGGATCAAACAAGTAACAGGACAGGAGCCTACCACAGAGGGCCTCTGAAAGACTCTACTTAGCAGTGTATCAAAGCAGATATTAGGACTCATATCCAAACCATCGGCAGAGTGCAGGAAATCATATGAAAGAAGAGGGTGTTAGTAAGACCTGGAGAGTACAGGAGTGCCACAAGGACCAAACATACCAAGGCACAGGAGTCTTTCATGAGACTGTTTCTCCAACCAAGGAACATGTATGGTTATAACCAGGAACCCCTGCTCAGATATAGCCCATGGTAGCTCAGTGTCCAAATGTGTTCTCTAATAAGGGGAACAGGAACGATTTCTGACATGAACTCAACAAGTGAGCTCTTCCACTGCCCTCCCATGAGGGAAGAGCAGCCTGGCTAGGCCACAGAAGAGGACATTGCAGCCAGTCCTGAGGAGACTTGATAAGCTAGGGGCAGATGGAGGGGGAGGAGGTCCTTCCCTTTAGTGGACATGGAATGAAGCAGGGAGGAGACGAGGGAGGGCAGGTGGGATTGGGAGAGGATGAGGGAGGGGGCTACAGCTGAGATACAAAGTAAATAACCTGTGATTAATATAAAAAATGTAAGTAATAATAAAAATTAATAAAAAAGACAGAAGGAAAGAAAAAAAAGAATGATCTTGTAAATTATGACTAATAAACAAAAAATAGCAAAAACTTTACTGTACAATAAACAACTTTCTGAATTTCAAGCAATAGTAATAGTAATTTCAGAGCAATAGTAATAAAACCTTTGTGGCATTGGCATAGAAACAAACTAGTGGATCAAAGGAATGAAACTGAAGATCCAGAAATAAACCCACACACATATGAAAACATGATTTTTTTTTTTTTACAAAGAAGACAAAACCACACAATGGAAAGAAGAAAGCAGCTTCAAAAAATGCTGCTGAACTAACTGGATGCCTGCATGTAGAAGACTGCAATTAGACCCATGTTTATCACCCTGCACAAAACTAAAGTTCAAGTGGATCAAAGATCCCAACTTCAAACCAGACACACTAAATCTGTCAGAAGAAAAAGTGGGGAAGAGCCTTGATCTCATTGGCACATTCATGAACACAATACCAACAACTCAGGAACTATAACCAACAATTAATATATAGAACCTAGTGAAACTAAAAAGCTTCTGCATGGCAAAGGACACTGTCAATAGGACTAAACAGTAGCTAACATAATGGGAAAACACTTTCACCAATCCTACATCCAAAAGAAGGCTAATATATAAAATGAATACTAAAATAAAAAAATGAAAAACCAACACACCAAATAATCAAATTAAAAATGTAATAAAGAGGCAGTCCCACTTCCCATTACTATGTAACCCACTTGGACACTGAACTGCCATGGGCTACACCTGTGCAGGGGTTCCAGGTCATCTCCACGAATAGTCCTTGGTCGGAGTATGAGTCTCTGGGAAGTTCCCTATGTTCAAATTATCTTGTTCTGTTGCTCTCCTTGTGGAGTTCCCGTCCCCTCCAGCTCTTACTATTTCCCACTTCTTAAATAAAATTCCATTCACTCTGCCCATCAGTTGGCCATCAGGCTCAGCATCTGCTTTGACAGTCTATACTGCAGAAGCTTTCAGAGGCACTCTGTGGCAGGTTTCAAGGTTGTTTCCTGTTTTGACATAATCTGATTGGCCTGCTCGTTGATCACCACCCCCTGAGGGAGGAGCAGCCTTACCAGGCCACAGTAGAGGACAATGCAGCTACTTTTGATGAGAACTGAAAGACTAAGATCAGAAAGGAGAGAAGAACCTCCCCTATCAGTGGACTTGGGGAGTGGCATGCAGGCAGAAAGGGGAGGGAGGGTGGGATCGGGAGGGGAGGAGGGAGGGGCTTATGGGGGGATACAAAATGAATAAAGTGTAATTAATAAAATAAAATAAATGTAATAAAGACAAGGAGAGCAACAGAACCAGAAAATTTGAACACTCTTCCCAGAGACTCATACTCCAACCAAGTACCAGGCATGGAGATAACCTAGAACCCCTGCACAAATGAAGCCAATGGCAGTTCAGTGTCCAAGTGGATTCTAGAGTAATGGGAACAGGATATGCCTCAGACATGAACTGATTGGCCTGCTCTTTGATCACCTGAGGGGGGAGCAGCCTTACCAGGCCACAGAAGATGACAACACAGACCTTCCTGATGAGATCTGATAAATTAAGATCAGAAGGAAGGAGAGGAGGACCTCCCCTATCAGTGGACTTGGGGAGGAGCATGTGTGAAGAAGTGGGAGGGAGGGAGAGGAGGAGGGAGGGTCTTACGGGGGGATACAAAGTGAATGAAGTGTGATTAATAAAATAAAATAAAATTTAGAAAATGGGGTATAGAAAAGAAAAAGAAGGAAATCATGAAATTTGCAGGTAAATGGTGGGACCTGGAACGGATCATCCTGAGTGAGCTGTCCCAGAAGCAGAAAGACACACGGTATACACTCACATAGACATATAACATAAGATAAACCTACTAAAATCTGTACATCTAAAGAAACTAATCAAGAGAGAGGACCCTGAGCTTTTTAGCTCAATTCCCATCCCGAAAGAAAAAGAGGATGGATATGAGAAGAAGAAGAAAATAGGAAACAACCTAGGAACCTGCCACAGAGGGCCTCTGAAAGCCTCTGCCCTGCAGACTATCAAAGCAGGCGCTGAGACTTATGGCCTACTGTTGGGCAGAGTGCATGGAATCTTATGTAAGAAGTGGGAAATAGCAAGATCTGGAGAGGACAGGAACCCCACAAGGAGAGCAACAATACCAGAAAATTTGAACACAGAGGTCTTTCCAGAGACTCATACTCAAACCAATTATCAGGCAGGGAGATAACCTAGAACCCCTGCACAGATGTAGCCCATGGCAGTTCAGTGTCTAAGTGGGTTCCATAGTAAAGGGTAGAGGGACTGCCTCTGACATAATCTGATTGGCCTGCTCTTTGATCACCTTCCCCTGAGAGGAGAGCAGCCTTACCAGGCCACAGAAGATGACAATGCAGCCACTCCTGATGAAATCTGATAGACTAAGATCAGAAGGAAGGAGAGGAGGACCTCCCCTATCAGTGGACTTGGGGTGGGGCATGCGTGAAGAAGGGGGAGGGAGGGTGGGACCAGGATATGCATGGTATATACTCACTTATAAGTGGATAGAAAATTTCTCTTCATACTATAAGCTACTGTTATTTCCCTTGGGTATCACCCAGGAGGTAGAAGAAGGTAAGTCCCTACTGCACTTCGGAAAATAGACCTGGAAGACTCAAGTGACCTTAATATGCACTCTCTGAGGACTACCTTTCATAGTACCAGGAGGCACCATACAAGCTTCCAAATGAGGAATCGTTTCTAGGGGGCTGGAGAGATGGCTCAGTGGTTAAGAGGACTGACTGCTCTTCCAAAGGACCTGGCTTCAATTCCCATGCACCCACACGGCAACTCACAACTCTTTGTAACTCCAGTTCCAGGAGAGCTAACACCCTCATACACACATACAAGCAGGCAGAACACCAATGTACATAAAACAAAAGTAAATAAATGATTAAAAAAAATCATTTCCAGTAATAATTCCTATGAACCAAAACAATGACCAGCATACATGAAAAAACTAAGGGTGGAATAATGACATACATACTCTGATTGAACTTAAAGTCCATTCAACAAGAGATAAATCGTGCCTACTACTGAAAACCTATGCAACTACCTGAGGCTAATTAATTCATGGATATTGGAGGAGAACCTACAGACACCACATTACTAAACCATATAATTTCTGACTCTATTTTATTATTGGTGTTTGTACCCACAGGTAATTGCAATTATCATTTCTCATTAAGGAAATTTTTCTTTGAAGAATATGGAGAGACTTTTACAAAAATCCCACAACTTATCAAAAGGAAAATTTCAGGAGGCTAGTCACAACTGACACACCCACAACACAAAACTCCTGCACCTAAAGCTTACAGATCATGTTGAAAGTGAGGATGGAAATATTGGATGAACCAGAGAAATAGGAACTTTTCTGTGAGATTGTGTCTGCTGTGAATGTCAGAAGCTGCACCCACACAGTTATCTAATGCTATCTAAGGTGTGTGTGTGTGTGTGTGTGTGTGTGTGTCTTAGTTAAAAATAGAAGAGACACAAGGGCAAGAAAATATAATAGCACAATAGGAAGGAAAAATGAGCTTAGTGGATATTGGCAAAGTATATGATATTTGAAAGACATTGCTTTGCTGACACTTGAGTACAGTGAGTTTATATCAACAAAGAATTTTAGGGAGCAGCAAGATTGCTCAGAAGGTAAGTCACTTGCCATCAAGCCAGATGTCAAACCTGAGTTTGATCCCTATAACTCACATGGTAGAAAGTGAATACCAATTCAGTGCTGCCCTATGACTTCCGCAAACACATGCATCTACACACACACACACACACACACACACACACACACACACACTCACTCACACACACACTCACAAACACAAATAATTAACTAAAATGTGATAAAATTTACAAGACGTTATGAAAAGAAAAGAAAAACGAGAAAAAGAACCCTGGTAAGAACGTTTGAAAGCCAAGAATCCTGACCAAACACACCTGCCAGAAGACCAGTCAAGATGACCATGGACCTTCTTCACTCTCTGTTCCCCCAGACCTAATTCTCAGGGTCGCCCTTAGCTGTGCAACAGCACACCAGATGCAGCCTCCCTTTCCCCATGGGATACTTTGGATCCCACAGGCCATCACCTCCTGCTTCCCTTCCTACCCTTGTGACTCTCTACCAGTTCCCAACTTGGGCCAAAACCCCTTGCTCAACCACTGGCATGCTGGCCAGATGAGCAGGTAGGCTGTCTGTGAACACACTCCACTCTCTCTTTTTCACTCCAATTCTCAGGGTTGCCCCTAGCACTGCAACCCTCTCCCCCAAACGCTCCTTCACCTATCCTCCAACACCAGAATTCCGTGAACACACCAGGCAGAGCAGCCCAGGAAAACAGGCAACAGACTATCTCTCTCTCTCTCTCTCTCTCTCTCTCTCTCTCTCTCTCTTTCTCTCTCTCTCTCTCTGAAAATCCAGAGAGGAAGCAGAAACCAAAGAGCATAAAACCACCCAACACAGAAAAAGCCCAGAAGGTATTGTCAACAAAATTATAGAAGAAAATTTGCCTAGCCTAAAGGGAGGTGGATATAAAGGTACAAGAAACAGGTAGAACACCAAATAGATTGGACTAGTAGAGAAATTCTCCTTGTAACATAGTAAGCATAACACTAAACATGCAAAAAATAGAAAGGATATTTTTAAAATGCAAAGGAAAAGACCAAGTAACACAGAGAAGAAGACCTATATGAGGATTAAGAATCTTCCCTAGGGGCCTCCTTGTTCTTTAGCTTCTTTGGGACTTTAAATAACTTACTTAGACTATCAGAAATTGTAAAAGCCTTTTAGATTTTGTTCTGTAAACATATAGTCATTTCAATATTTATATTTACATATTTATTAAAATAGTTTTATCATTTGTATGTTTTATTTAAATAATTTATCGTTTATTCTTATACCATTTTTATTATTAAATACCATGAAACTTCATAGTAAATAATTATTATTTTTAATCTTAGAACATTTATTATCAGTAGACTAAGGTAGGGGCTTAAGGGGAGAAGAATGAGGAGAGTGAGATTGGGAGGAGACGAGGGAAAGGGACACAGCCAGGATACAAAGGAATAAATTGCAATGAGTGATAATAAAAAAATTAAATATTATTTCATTTTAATACCGTGAAATAGTATTGCCCTTCAGAGGGGAAAGCCCAGTTCATAAGAACTGAAATCTTAACCCCTTACAGGCCCAAGCCCCACAACCAGACTGGACCTTGCCAACGACACAAAGCTAACTTTCTCTCTTTGTCCTTTCATCACAGCCTCTGAGAAAGCCTCTGATCAGTGTGTGTCTCAACAGCATGATTAAACCAAATTCAAGTGACATCCATCTACCATGGACATGCCAGGCAATATGTATCCATTGATACAATAGTGAAAGAGCTGATTTTGGAGAAGTCAATCACCTTCTAGCTGGAGTTTAAACATGCTCCGCAGGAGAGATTTAATTCTTGGTCCTTACAATCCGTGGAAAGCAAGACAGTAAGCAACATTCCCCATGCTCTGCTTCAACTCCTGACTCCATGTTATTATCATGAGTCCAGGCCTTGACTTTTCCTCATGCTACACTAATCAAGACATATATTCCAATTAAGATCCTTTCTTCCCACATTGATTTTGGTCATGACCATTATCACAGTGATGCAAAAGCTGATACAGTATATGAGGACAAATTAATTATTTCATATCTAAAAATTCAATTTTGCTGAAATATGTATCATATACATACACCCATACACATGCACACACATACACTTAAACACATACATATTGCATATATGTACAAATAAATGTCAGAGGTTAATGTAAGAGTCTTCTCAATCTCTCTCTACCTTTCTTCACTCACTGAAAATAGAGATGAATGGACTTTACTAATCTTACTGGGCAACAAGATTCTGGAATCCTCAGGTCTCTCTGCCTTCCCAGCTGTGGGATTACAAGCTTGTACCACCAGAGTTGACATCTGATGTGACTGATGGAGATCTGGACTCAGTTCTTCAGCCTTGCACAGCAAGGACTTTACCAATGGCCTATTTCCACAGGCCTAACTTTTTGTTGTTGTTGTTTTTTGTTTTTGTTTTATATAATGACTGTTGAATGTTTCTCTGTGGATATAAGGATTTCACCAATTATCTACTTCCACATGCCTGACTGATTTTTTTTTTATAATGACTGTTGAATGTTTCTCTGTGGATATAAGGATCTCACCAATGATCTATTTCCACAGGAGTGACTTATCAGTTTTTTTATAATGACTTTTGTGTGCTTGTATATATATATATATATAATATTATATATTATATATATTATAATACTTCCTGTGTTAGCTATTTTCTGATGCTGTGATAAAACACCATGATCAAAAGCAACATAAGGAAGAGTTTATTTTGGCTTAAAGTTCCAGGGGACTAGATATTCATATGGCAAGGAAGGCACAGTGGTAAGAGACCTGAGCAGGAAGCTGAGAGAGCACATCTGAACCTCTAAGAGCACACAGGAAATAAAGCATGTATGGAAGTAAGGTGAGGCGACAAAAACCCAAAACCCATTAACAGTGACATACGTCCCCCAGCAAGATTCTACATCTTAAAAGTTCCATACCCCCCACCACCAACAACACCACTAACTTGAGAACCAGGTGTTCAAATACATGAGTCTACACATGAGTCTATAGGGGAAATTTCTCATGCATTCGTGCAACTATATCTCTGTAACATTTTTAAGTTATTATCCAAACTATTAAGACCCGAGAAATGTTTATGTTAAAAGCTTTGTGTATGGTGCCTTAAAAATCTAACTAATTGCATATATCTTCCAAGTAATGTGACTTAGGAAACAACATAGGTGCCTCAGTGCTAGATTCAGGAAACAAGATGATGCAGAAGACTAGATACTCCTGACTCTGACTTGGACCCAATGGAATGATTCTTCAATCTGTGATGTTGTCAGGTTAATGCCACATTAGCTTTGGTACTAGATGATAGGAATATCCTGCTTTATTCACAGCAAAGTAACTTCATCCATTTGTGTGCATTCACAGTATTCATCGTAGTCCATGCTCATCCTTATCATACTTTTTAGTGCCTGATGACATTTATAGAATTGGCTTAAAGGCCACCTAGTGAGTGTAAAGTCTCCCTACATTCTGTGCAAGGTCATTTCCTTTTACTTTTTTATAAAACCCAAATGGCTTATTTCATTGAAGAGAATCATAATGAGAAGTGTATTGTTTGATTAGTTCGGAGTGGTCAAAGTGCTCCTGAAACAATGTCACATAGGGCACCCACAGAGCACTCCCCCATAAGCCTCTTCAGAAAAACTAGGAGGTGCAGAGTCAACACAGTGGCACATAAAAGTCTTTTAGCTGTGCTTGAATTGTTCTAGGAACTTTCTATTGACCTCAACTCCAAGAGACTCCCCTGCTTTTCAGGATGTTTTCACCAATTTGTTTGAAAAGTGTGCTGTTTGTGATTTTTGTTGTTCGCTTACCATGAAAACATTATAAAACTGCTGTCAGGTTGGGACATGGTATTGGAGGAAACTTGAATCTCTTTTACAGGAATCAGGGGCTGAATATTTGGTTCCAGAACAAACTACCTCTTATATGCCCTTTGAGGTGAAAATTGTGTTTTGTTGTGATAAGGAGTGTATTCCAGATTTTGATTTGTGAAATTAAAGCCAATGCTTGACTGGAAGATAAATACCCAGAGATGTTAACCTTTGAAGAGACAGCAACTCCAAGTAAGTGCAGAGAAGGACATCTTCTCACACTGGGAGGAGCCTCAGGAAGTTGAATCCAGAAAAGAGAGAGACCCACCTAATCACCCTCTTCCCCAGAGAAACTGTGACATCCAAGGATGCAGAGAGACAGAGTGAAGAGTAAGTGCTTTTCAGCAAGCCAGCATTACCAGAGAAGACTAGGAGACATGTAAATAACATTACTCAAGAGTTTCTTACAAAATTGTATATGGGTTAATTTCACCTAACAATAAGGGGAAATACTTAGTCAAGTAGAAATGAGTCCCACAGGGAAACATGATGACTATTTTGTCTGGTTCCACTTTATTTTTTTAAAATTTTTATTTATTTATATTAATAAAAGTTTATTCATTTCATATCGTAGCTGTAACCCCTTCCCTATTTCCCTCCCAATCCTACCCTTCCTCTCTCATCTACTCCCATTCCCTCTCTAAATAAACTGAGATGAGTGGTCCTCCTCCTTTTCCATTTGACCCTAGCTTATCAGTTCTCATCAGGACTGGCTTCATTGTACTCCTGTGTAGCCTGGTCAAGGTGATCCCCACACAGGGGGAGGTGCTCAAAGAGACAGCCACTGAGCACATGACAGAGTCAATCCCTGATCCCCTTACTAGGGAACCCACTTGGATAATGAGCTTCCATGGGCTATCTCTGAGCAGTGGTTCTGGTTATCTAGGTTATATCCATGAGTGATCCTTCATTGGATTATCAGTCTCAGAAAAGACCCATGTGCCCAGATTTTTTGGTTCTGTTGTTCTCTTTGTGGAGTTCCTGTCCTCTGCAGGTCTTAATATCTCCCACTTCTTTCATAAGATTCCCTGCAATCTGCACAAAGCTTAGTAATGAGTCTCAGCATCTGTTTTGATACACTGAGGGACGGAGTCTTTCAGAGGCCCTTTGTGGTAGGCTCCTGTACTGTTTCCTGTATTCTTCTTCTACCAATGTCCATCCCGTATGTCTTTCTCAGTGAGGATTAATCATCTTACACAGGATCCTCTTTTCGCTTGGCTTCTGTAGGTGTAGAGATTTTTTTATGTTTATACTATGTTATATATCTAATATCCTCATATAAGTGAGTATATACCGGGTATGTCATTCTGCTTCTGGGATACCTCATTCAAGATGATCTTTACTAAATCCCACCATTTGCCTGCAAATTTAATGATTTCCTTGTTTTTCATTGTTCTTAATTCCATTGTGTAAGTATAGAACAATTTCTGTATCCATTCCTCAGTTGAGGAATCTGGGTGGGTTCCAGATTCTACCTATTATGAATAAAGATGCTATTAACATGGTTGAGCAAATGTCCTTGTTGTGTACTTGAGCATATTTTGGATATATGCCTAGGAGTGATATAGCTGGATCTTGAGGAAGTGCTATTCCTAATTGTCTCAGAAGGCACCAGAATGATTAACAATGTGATTGTGCAAGTTTACATTCTCACCAGCAATGGTGGAGAATTCCCCATTCTCCACATTCTCTACAGCATGTGTTTTTACTTGAGATTTTATCTTAGCCATTCTGTTGGTTGTAAGGTGAAATCTCAGGGTTGTTTTGATTTGCATTTCCGTGATGATGAAGAATGTTGACCATTTCTTTAAGTGTTTCTCTGCCATTCTATATTCCACTACAGAGAATTCTCTGTTTAGCTTCCTACCCCAATTTTAATTGGACTACTTGATTTGTTGCTCTTTAACTTATTGAGTTCTTTATATATACTGAATATTAGACCTATGTCAGATATAGGATTGGTGAAGATCCTTTCCCAGTCTGTAGCTGTCATTTTGGTCTGACAAAACATTTTGCTCCATTGCTTTACAGAAATTTTTTAGTTTCATGAGGTCCCACTTATTTATTGCTGATCTTATAGCCTGTTCTGTTGGGATACTGTTAAAGAAGATATATCCTGTACTAATGAGTTCTAAGCTCTTCCTAAAAACCTTCTAACAGTTTTGTGTGTTTGTGTGTGTGTGTGTGTTCATTTTTACATTAAGGTTTTTGATCCACTTTGCAAACACAATTATTAACAGACCTTGAAAGAAAATTCTCCACTTGGTGTGGAATATCAAGAAACCCCAAAGAGCTAAAACAAATCTGTACAATAAAAGATCTTTTGGAGGTATCACTATTCCTTATCTCAAGCTGTAATATAGACAAACTAAATAAAAACTCTGTGATACTGGTATAGAAAAAGAATGGTGGATCAATAGAATCAAATAGAAGACAAAGAAATAAACCCACACATCTATGGGCACCTGATTTTGGACAAAGATGCCAAAACCATACATTGGTAAAAAGATAGCATTTTCATCAGTGGTGATGGTCTAACTGAATATCTACATATAGAAAAATGCAAGTAGATCCATACTTATTATCCTGCACAATACTAAAGTACAAGTGTATCGAAGTCCTCAACATAACACAAGACTCACTAAACCTGTTTGAAGAAAAAGTGCAGAACAAGAGAATCAAAAATTGTCAGCCCAGAGGTCTTTTCTGAGACTGACATTTCAACCAAGGACCATGCATATAGATAACCTAAAACCACTGCACGATGTTACCCATGGGAACTCAGTCTCCAAGTGGGTTCCCTACTTAGGGGAACAGGGGCTGACTCTGACATGAACTCAGTGGTTGGCACATTGAAACCTCCCCCTGGGAGGGGAACAGCCTTACCATGCCAGAGGGTAAATCCTGGTCAGTCCTGATGAGACCTGATAGGCTTGGGTCAGATGGAAAGGTAAGAGGTCCAACCCTATGTGTGGGCTGAGTGAAGGGTGTAGGAGGAGAAGAAGAAGAAGGGAAGGTGGGATTTGGAGGAGACAAGGAATGGAGATACAGCTGGGATACAAAGTGAATAAACTACAATAAATAAATGAAAATCAGATGCATATATGCAGAAGAAACAGACATATATAGCAAAGCATACCATATGAGTGGTTGCCCAGAGTTCCTCATCTTTTTGTATGCTGATAATACAATCCAGGTCTTTCATATTTATACAGCAATCTATTATTGCAGCAATAAACTATTATATGAAAAAAAAATTCAGAGAATCAATGAAACCAAGAGCTAGGTCCCTGAGAAAATCTACAAGATAGGCAAGTCCTTCGCCAGACTAACTAAAAGGAAGAGAGAAAATATCCAAGTTAGCAAAATCAGAAACAAAAAGGGGAACATAACAACAGACACTGAAGAAATTCAAAGATTCATTAGGTCTTATTTCAAAAGCCTATATGCCACAAAATTTAGAAATCTAAATGAAATGGACAATTTTCTTGATAAGTTTCATTGAACAAAGCTTCAGAATTCTTAATCTAAACTAATAATCTCATGATGATGCATTCTTTATAAATGATTTTTAATTCTATCCAATTTTTATACAAATTTATCGTAGCCTGTAGGCATAACAAAGAGATAGATAAAGCCACTGTGACACTGTAAACTTCACTAAAGCTTCTTGCTTTTACTATATCCTCTGAGTGCAACTCCACAACTTCTAAATCTCTTAGTTTCTCCTTTTTATCTATACACACGAATGTTATCAAATCTATGGAAGAATGGAGGCTATCTCTTAATTTTTTCTTACTGAAGGTTGAATCAATTAGTCATGCATAGCATATCTCAGGGAGAAGGAGTTAGTGTGCATGCCAAAGACTTTGTGTGGTACAAGCAGCTGGTGAGACTCTCAAGGAGGTTTGTGTTGGAGGCTGAAGGACTGTGGGAGGAGAGCTGCTATGCTGCTAACAGTAATATACTGCCAGGTCTTCAGCCTGCACACTGCTGATGGTGAGAGTGAAATCTGTCCCAGATCCACTGCCTCTGAAGCGATCAGGGACCCCAGTGTATCTATTGGATGCACCATATATTAGCAGTTTAGGAGGCTGCCCTGATTTCTGTTGGTACGAAGTTACAGAAGCTGCAGAACTGCCCACACTCTGACTGGACTTGCAGATTTGGATGATTCTGTCTCCTACAGATGTGGACATGTATTCAGAAGACTGGGTCATCAAAATGTTCCCCTCAGCACCTGCAACCAGAAATAGACAGTGAGTATACACAAATACACACAAAGAATTCCTGATACAAATGTTTGTATCAAAAATGCTTTTCTAATGGCATTGCCTGCATATGATTGGATTCCTATGGTAAATAGCTGTTTCTTTACAAATGAACTATTTTGATGATATTCTAATATTTTTTAATGTCTCACCAGACATCCAAAGGAGCAGGAATATGAAGGCCTGGGTCTGTGCCTCCATCTTGGTGCTCCAGGCTGTCTGATGCTTTTCAGTTCTCACTGCAAAGGCCTTGTTTATAAATTATGTGCAGGTGGGCTGGCTTGTAGGGACCTAAACAAAACAGTCATCAAATGAGAAAGTAAATAGCCTGGGTACTGTAGTGTGAGAGAATCCAGGTTAAATCTACAGACAAAAATATAATCAAAGCTAGGAACCAATCACTGAGGAAAAAAGTAAACATGGAAGCTCAAGGACAAACTTAGAGCTCTCAAACTGAAAATATCAAAATTCACTAGTGACGGGCTTCCAATAAAGATCAAAAATATTTAAAGCAAGTGATGTTAATAGAAATAAGACTAGAAAACCATCGATTACAATCCTGAGGAAACAATATAGTGAATAAACAACAGCAGAAAGAAACAGGAGAAGCAGAAAGAAGAAAGGAAAGAAAGAAGGGGAAAGTAGAAGGGTAGTTGAGAGAAAGGAAAGAAGAAGATGCAGAAAAAGGGAGGGAAATCTGGATTGAAAAAGGATTCAGAAATGTGGAGAGGAGAGAAAGAATGAAGCAGATAACACTTAAATAAACGTTAAAACAAAAGTTTTAGGAATACAGAGTCAAGTCAGTAGTTAACAGCATTTGATTCTCTTATAAAAGAACCACATTTGATTCCAATGAATTGTTTGATTATTCTCAGTCATCTATAATTCCAGTTATGGCACACACATGGCACACATACATACATGCATACATACATACATACATATCTAAATACATACATAGATTTTGAGATGTGATCCCTGAGCTTCTGCTCCAGCTAAAACAAGGTCTGCCACCTGCTGCCTTCATTCTGCTATCACGGATTCTAGTTCTCTGAAAGCCCTCAAGGAACCCTTTCTTAAAAAGTTGCTTTTGTACTGTTATTTATCACAATTGAAAAATAACTAGATACTTTCTTTCCTGCGCAGATAGATTTGACCCTTGACCTCCCCTGCCTCTTCCTTTTCCTCTTCCAGGGACGGTGCTTAGAGGCACTCAAAATGGTCCAGCACTTGACATACCATCATAGGCTCTCCTACAATACAGCCTCTAACAAAACTAGGCTGTCTCGAACTCCTGGTAACAGGATTGTTTACCTGTACACCAAGAAGGTTGGGAAAGCACCTAAATCTGCCTGTGGTGTGTGCCCGGGCAGACTTCGATGGGTTCGCGCTGTGAGGCCTAAAGTCCTTATGAGACTGTCAAAGACAAAGAAGCATGTCAGCAGGGCCTACAGTGGTTCCACGTGTGCCAAGTGTGTACGCGACAGGATCAAGCGGGCTTTCCTTATTGAGGAGCAGAAAATTGTTGTGAAAGTGTTGAAGGCACAAGCACAGAGTCAGAAAGCAAAAAAAAAAAAAAAACATGGAGCTTTTTTAAGTAATAAAAAAAAAGAAAGAAAAATAACTAATAAAAAGGGAGAATCCATCAAGAATATATTAGAACTGTAAGAAGACACACAAAATACATTAACAGTTTTATCTGGTCTACAATACCGTCTTGCTCTCCTGTATCCATGGCCTCCAAAAGCATTTGATCAAATTGTTTTTAGAGCATACATAGATGGCATTAGTTAACATATTGTTTACATGGATTTTCACTTTCTAAATGTTAAATTTACTCATAAATATGAGATAAAAACCTGGAAGGGAAAGTATATCAAGACACAGTCATACTTCTTTAGTATAGAGTGAAGTTTCAGGGACTCTACATTTGAAAGCAGATTGGGAGAATTCAAAGTGGTATGTGACTCGTGAGGAAGAGGGAGAGGTAGACATATGGCTTAGAAAAAATATTATTACATGTACCCTATCATTTACAAATTTTGTATTTTAAACATAAGTATATAAACATGAACACAACTGTAGTGGGTATATAGAAGGGGGACTAGGTGACAGAAATAAATTTGTAGTAATTGAAACATGGAAAAGAGAGAAAGAGGATAGTAAAGGGTGTGTCTTATTAAGGATTATAATGGCTATGATAAAATATCATAACCAAAACCTACATAAAAAGATGGGAAATTTTATTCTCCTTACATTTCCAGGTAACTGTCCATCATGAGAGCTGGGATTCACACAGAGAAAAGAAGCCAGAGGCAGAAGCTGAGCACGGGCTATGGAGGAGTGCTGCTTAATGGATTCCTCCTCATGGCTTGCTCAGTTTGCTTTCTTGGGAAAGCCAG
Source organism: Psammomys obesus (assembly GCF_907164565.1). NCBI lineage: Eukaryota > Metazoa > Chordata > Mammalia > Rodentia > Muridae > Psammomys > Psammomys obesus. Next base: position 114,130 of record NW_026596094.1, on the reverse strand, counting down.
GGTCACCATCATTGGTTGACATCACCTACAATGCACTGCATCCTCCCCCATCCACTAGTAACTGAGAAAACTCCCTACAGACTTACCAATGCCCAGTGGTACGAAGGCTTTTTCTCTATTAAAGTTGATCCTTCTCAAATGATAACAGTTTGTTTCAATTTGTCATAAAATCTCATCAGCATTGGGTATAAATATGATTTTATAACATGATCTTGTAAGTAGATTGCTTTTATATAATCCAACATTATGAATAATGTGTATATTCCAGTACAGTTAATTTTTCATCAGCAACAGGATAAGGAGCAGGGTGAGTAGTCAGGTGCTTTCTAAGTTTCTGCTGCTGCCCTTGTGTTTTCTGTCCATATGCAGAATACATGGAGACTGTATTTGGAGAGGTAAATGTGCATCGCTTTCAATGTTTCCTTACTAACAATCACCAAAATTCTTTATGTATTCCTGACTAGCTCAATTTTACATTTATGTAACATAATTCACCATGATTTCTATAAGTACTTTCATTTTTACTGAATTACTAGGACAGGAACTATTTTTTTTATTTTTAATTATACATTATTTACTTTGTATCCACCCTCTAGTTCCCTCCCTCCTCCCCTCCCAATCCCTTCCTTTCTCCCCCTTCTCCACACACTCCCCTCCCCAAATCCATTGGTAGGGAGGGCTTCTTTTTCTTCCTGCTGATCCTAGTCTGTTAGGTCTCATCAGAAGTGGCTGCATTGTCTTCCTCTGTGGCCTGTTAAGGCTGCTCCCCCCTCAGGGGGAGGTGATCAAAGAGCAGGCTAATCAGTTCATGTCAGAAGCAGTCCCTGTTCCCATTACTATGGAACCCACTTGGACACTAAACTGCCATGGACTACCTCTGTGCAGGGATTCTAGGTTGTCTCCATGCATGGTACTTGGTTGGAGTATGAGTCTCAGGAAAGACCCCTGTGCTCAAATTTTTTGGTTCTGCTACTCACCTTGTGAACCTCCTATCCTCCAGATTTTACTATTATTTCCCAGTTCTTTCATAAGATTCCCTTCATTCTTCCCAAAGATTGGTCATAAGTCTAAAAGTCTGCTTTGATAGTCTGCAGGACAGAGCCTTTCAGAGGCCCTCTGTGGGAGGATCCTAACTTGTTTCACATTTTCTTCTTCTTATGGTATCCATCCTCTTTGCCTATCAGAGTGGGGATTGAGCATTTTAATCAAAGTCCTCCCTCTTGATTAGTTTCTTTAGATGTACAGATTTTAGTAGATTTATCCTATATTAGATGTCTATACCATGTGTGTCTATCTGCTTCTGGGATAGCTCACTCAGGATGATCCTTTCCAGATCCCACCATTTACCTGAAAATTTCATGATTTCAGTGTTTTTCATTACTGAGTAATATTCCATTGCGTGGATGTACCAAAATTTCTGTATCCATTCTTCAGTTGAGGGGCATCTGGGTTGTTTCTAGCTTCTGGCTATTACAAATAAAGCTGCTACAAATATGGTTGAGCAAATATCCTTTTTGTGTACTTGAGCTTCTTTTGGATATATGCCTAAGAGTGGTATGGCTGGATCTTGAGGAAGCACTATTCCTTGTGGTCTGAGAAAGCACCAGATTGATTTCCAGAGTGTTTGTACAAGTTTACATTCCCACCAGCAGTGGAGGAGGGTTCCCCTTTCTCCACAACCTCTCCAGCATGTGTTGTCACTTGAGGCTTTGATCTTGGCCATTCTGATGGGTGTAAGGTGAAATCTCAGGGTCGTTTTGATTTGTATTTTTCTGATGGCTGAGCAATGACGCTGAGCAATTCTTTAAGTGTTTCTCTGTCATTTGATATTCCTCTATCAAGAATTCTCTGTTTAGCTCTGTTTCCCATTTTTAATTGGGTTACTTGATTTGTTGTTTTTCAAATTCTTTAGTTCTTTATATATACTGGATATTAGCCCTCTGTCAGATAGAGGGTTGGTGAAAATCCTTTCCCAATCTGTGGCAGTCGTTTTGTTTTGAGGATGGTGTCTTTTGCTTTTCAGAAGCTTTTCAGTTTCATGAGGTCCCATTTATCGATTGTTGCTCTTAGAGCCTGTGCTCTTGGTGTTCTGTTCAGAAAGTTGTCTCCTGTGCCAATGAGTTCTAGGATCTTACCTATTTTTCTTCTACCCGATTTAATGTGTCTGGTTTTATGTTGAGGTCTTTGATCCAATTGGACTTTAGTTTTCTGGAGAGTGATAAGTATGGATCTGTTTGCACTTTTCTACATGTAGACATCCAGTTAGACTAGCACCATTTGGTGAAGATGCTGTCTTTTTTCCATTGTATGGTTGTGGAATCTTTGTGAAAGATCAGGTGTCCATAAGTGTGTGGGTTTATTTCTGGGTCTTCTACTCGGTTCCATTGATCCACCAGTCTGTTTCTATGCCAGCACCATGAAGTTTTTATAACTGTTGCTCTATAGTACATCTTGAGATCAGGGATGGAGATACGTCCAGAAGATTTTTTATTGTAGAGGATTGTTTTAGCAATTCTGGGTTTCTTGTTATTCCATATGACGTTCAGAATTTTTCTTTCCAGGTCTGTAGAGAATTGTGTTGGTAATTTGATGGGAATTGCATTGAACCTGTAGATTGCTTTTGGTAAGATGGCCATTTTTACAATGTTAATCCTGCCAAGCCATGAGCATGGGAGATCTTTCCATTTTCTGATATCCTCTTCTAATTCTTTCTTCAGAGACATCAAATTTTTTTCATACAAGCCTTTGAGTTACTTGGTTAGGGTTTCACAAAGGTACTTTAAGTTTTTTGTGGCTATTGTGAAGGGTGTTGTTTCCTCAATTTCTTTCTCAGCCCTTTTGTCTTTTGTATACAGGAAGTTTACTGATTTTTTTTGAGTTAATTTTATATCCAGCCACTTTGCTGAAGGTGTTTATCAGCTGTTGGAGTTCTGCGGTAGAATTTTTGGGGTCACTCAGGTATACTATCATATCATCTGCAAATAGTGATACTTTCACTTCTTCCTTTCCGATTTCTATCCCCTTGATCTCCTTCAACTGTCTTCTTTCTCTAGCAAGCACTTCCAAAACTATGTTGAAGAGATGAGAGACTGGGTAGCCTTGACTTGTCCCTGACTTCAGTGAGATCGCTTTAAGTTTCTCTCCTTTCAGTTTGATGTTAGGTATAAACATGCTGTAAAGATTCTGTAAAACAAAGGACACCGTCATCAAAACAAAACGACTGCCTAGAGGTTGGGAAAGAATCTTCACCAACCCTTTATCTGACAGAGGGCTAATATCCAGTATATATAAAGAACTAAAGAAGCTGAAAAGCAGCAAACCAAGTAATTCAATTAAAAATTGGGGAACAGAGCTAAACAGAAAACCCTCTGTAGAGGAATATCAAATGGCAGAAAAAAACACTTAAAGAAATGGACAAAGTCACTAGCCATCAGGGAAATGCAAATCAAAACGACCCTGAGATTTCACCTTACACCCATCAGAATGGCCAAGATCAAAGCCTCAAGTGACAACACATGCTGGAGAGGTTGTGGAGAAAGGGCAACTCTTCCACTGCTGGTGGGAATGTAAACTTGTAAGAAAACTCTGGAAATCAATCTGGAGCTTTCTCAGACAACAAGGAATAGTGCTTCCTCAAGATCCAGCCATACCACTCTTAGGCATATATCCAAATGAAGCTCAAGTACACAATAACGACATTTGCTCAACCATGTTTGTAGCAGCTTTATTTGTAATAGCCAGAAGCTGGAAACAGCATAGATGCCCGTCAACTGAAGAATGGATGTAGAAATTGTGGTACACCTACGCAATGGAGTATTACTCTGCAATTAAAAATAAGGAAATCATTACATTTTCAGGTAAATGGTGTGATCTGGAAAGGATCATCCTGAGTGAGCTTTCCCAGAAGCAGAAAGACACATATGGTATATGCTCACTCATATAGACATATAACATAAGATAAACCTACTAAAATCTGTACATCTAAAAAAACTAATCAAGAGAGAGGACCCTGACTAAAATGCTCAATCCCCATCCTGAAAGGCAAAGAGGATGGACATCAGAAGAAGAAGAAGAAAACAGGAAACCACCTAGAAACAGGCCACAGTGGGCCTCTGAAAGGCTCTGCCCTACAGACTATCAAAGGAGATGCTGAGACTTATGGCCAACTGTTGGGCAGAGTGTATGGAATCTTATGTAAGAAGTGGAAAATAGTAAGATCTGGAGAGACAGGAACCCCACAAGGAGAGCAACAGAACCAGAAAATTTAAACACAGGGGTCTTCCTGGATACTCATACTCCAAGCAAGTACCCGGCGTGGAGATAACCTAGAACCCCTGCACAGATATAGCCCATGGCAGTTTAGTGTCCAAATGGGTTACATAGTAATGGGAAGAGGGACTGTCACTGACATAATCTGATTGGCCTGCTCTTTGATCACCTCTGCCTGAGGTGTAAGCAGCCTTACCAGGCCACAGAAAATGACAATGCAGCCTCTCCTGATGTGAATTGATAGACTAAGATCAGAAGGAAGGAGAGGAGGACATCCCTTATCAGTGGACTTGGGGAAGGGCATTCATGAAGAAGGGAGAGGGAGGGTGGGATCGAGAGGGGAGGAGGGAGATGCTTATGAGGGGATACAAAGTGAATAAAGTGTAATTAATAAAATTAAATTTAAAAAGAAGTTAAAATAAAAAATCAAAGAAATGTTCACAAACAGAATGCAAGATATTATCTACTTTGACCAAGTAAGCTTCATCCCAGGTATGCAGGGGTAGTTCAAAATACAGAAACCCATCAAAGTAATCTAATGCATATACATATGGAAAGGAAAAACACCATATTATCATCTCCTTAGATTGTGGAAAAATCATTCGACAAAATCCAACACCCATTCATGTTTAAGTTTTTGGAGAGATCAGGTATACAAGCCACATAGAAACATAGTAAAGGCAATATACAGCAAGCCTATAGCAATCATTAAATGAAATGGAGAGAAAACTTAAATCAATCCCACATAAATCAGAAATAAGGCAATGCTGCCAACTACCATCATATGTCTTCAACATAGCAGTTGAAATCCTAGCTAGAGCAACAAGACAATTAAAGGAGATCAAGGGGACTCAAATCAGAAAATAAGAAATCAAAGTATCACTATTTGCAGATGATATGATAGTATACATTAGTGACCCAAAGATTCTACCAGGGAATTCCTACAGATGAAACACAATTTCTGAAAAGTGACTTGACACAAAATTGACTGAACAAAAAACAGTAGCCTTCCTGTATACAAAAGAAAAGTGGGCTGAGAAAAAATGAGGGAAACAATACTTTTCACAATAGTCACAAAAAAACATAAAGTATCTTGGTGTAATTATAACCAAGCAAGTCAAAGATTTGTATGGAAAAAAAAAAAAAACTTCAAGTCTCTAAAAATAAATTGAAGAAGATAAAAGATGGACAGATCCTTCATGCTCATGGCTTGATAGGATTAACAGAGTAAAACTGACCATCTTAACAAAACCAATCTACATATTCAAAGAAATTCCAACACAATTTACCAACACAATTCTTTACAGACTTTGAAAGAAAAATCCTGTACAGTATATGGAAAAAAAAAAACAGACTAGCTAAACAATCCTCTACACTAAAAGATCTTCTGGAGGTATCGCCATCCCTGATGTCAAGCTGTAACGTAGAGCAACAGAAATAAAAACTGCATCATACTGGCATAGAAACAGACTGGTGGGTCAATGTAATCAAACTGAAGACCCATAAAAAAAAAAAAAACCCAAACAACTGTGGATACCTAACTTTTGACAAAGATGTCAAAACCATACAAAGGAAAAAAGGATAGCATCTTCAAAAAAAAAAAATGGTGCTGGTCTAACTGAACGTTTACATGTACAACAATGAAATAGACCTATACTTATCACCCTACACAAAATTAAAGGGCAAGTGAATCGAAGACCTCAAAATAAATCTAGACACACTAAATGTGTTGGAAGAAAAAGTGGAGAAGCGCCTCAAACTCACTGGCACTGGAAACAAATTCCTGAACAGAACACCAACAACTCTGGCTCTAAGATCAAAAATTAACAAATAGGATCTCCTGAACCTGAAAAGTTTTTGTGAAGCAAAGGATACTGTCAACAGAATAAAACAGAAGCCTACAGACTTGGGAAAGAACATCACCAATCCTATATATGACAAAGGACTAATATCAAGAATATATAAAGAACTCAAGAAATTAGACACCAACAAACCAAATAATTAAAAATTAAAATGGGGTATAGAGCTAAGTAGAGATTTCTAAACAGTGGAATATCAAAGGGCGGTGAAATACTTAAAGAAATGCCAAACATCCCATGTCATCAGGTATATGCAAATCAAAATGTCTCAGATTTCATCTTACCACAGATCAGAAACACTAAGATCAAAAGCACAAGTGACAATACATGATGGAGAGGATGTGGAGAATGAAAAGCACTCCTCCATTGCTGGTAAAAGTGCAAACTTGTACAACCACTTTGGAAATCAATCTGACACTTTCTGAGAAATTTGGGAATAGCGCTACCTGATAATCTAGCTATAGCACTCCTAGGCATAAACCCAAAGGATGCCCCACCATACAACTAGGGCATTTACAAAACTATGTTCATAGCAGCTTGACTTGTACAAGCACTTTGCAAATCAATCTGGTACTTTCTGAGAAATTTGGGAATAGTGCTACCTCAAAATCCGGCTATAGCACTCCTGGGAATGAACCCAAAAGATGCTCCACCATACAATGAGGACATGTACTAAACTATGTTCTTAGCAGCTTGACTGGTAATAGCCAGAATCTGAAAACAATCCAGATGTCCCTCATTTGAGGAATGGAAACAGAAATTGTGGCACATATACACAATGAAATACTACTCGGCTGTTAAAAACAAGGAAATCATGAAATTTAAAGACAAATGGATGGAAATACAGAAGATCACCCAAAAGGAGGTAGCACAAAAACAGAAAAAAAAATGAATGTTATACACTTACTTATAAGTGGATACTAACCAGATAATATAGAATAGCCATACTAAAAGCTACAGACTCAAGAAGGTAAACAAGGAGGACCCTAGGGAAGATACTTAAGTCTCACTCAGAATGGCAAAAAAGGATAAACACCAGAAGCGGTGGAAGAGAAGGAATAGGGTGAAGATCCTCTAAAAGACTCCACCCAACTGAGAATTTAAGCAGATTCTTAGAATCACAATCAAATCTTGGGCAGAGAGCAGGGAGTCTAATGGAAGAAGTGGGAAAAATAAGCACATAAGGGGACAGGAGACCCTCAAGGACAGCAACAAAGCTAAAAATCCTGAGCCCAGGGTGTCCTGCAGAGACTAATGAACTAACCAAGAACTATGCATAGAGACCACCAAGACACCCAGCTCTGGTGTAGCTGCTTGGTAACTCAGTCTACCTGTGGGCCTCAAAGTAAGGGGAGCAGAGGTTGCCTCTGACATGAACTGCATTGCCTGCTCTTTGATCACTTGCCCCTGGTGATGAGGCCTAACTAGACCACCAAGAAAGTGGATCCAGGCAATCCTGAAGAGACTTCATAAGTATGAGGAGATGGGAAATAAAGGAGAACTCTCCCTTTCAGTAGATTAGAAGAAGGGAATATGGGGAAAGAGAGAGGGAGCGTAGGACTGGGAGGACTTGAGGGAGGAGGCTTCAATTGGGATATATAATGAATAAATTATAATAGATAATTATAATACAATACTTGCAACTAAAGAAGATAAATGACAAAGAGTACCCTAGAGAGGATGCTTAATTCTCATTCAGAAGGGCAAATATAATAGACACAGGAAATGGTTGAAGAGAGGAAACAGGATGGGAGCCTCTCATAACTGTCCTCTGAAAGACTCCACACAGCATTGGATCAAAGCGTATACTAAGACCCATGGCCACTTTGGTCAGATGGCAGGAAGTCATAGGAAAGAGTGAAGGGATTGAAGGAACCAGAATGGACAGGAGCTCCATAAGACCAACAAAAGTAACAAATCTGAGTCCTAGGGGCCAAAGTAAGGGGAGCAGGGGTTCCCTCTGACATCTCAATTGCCTGCTCTTTGATCACTTGCCCCTGGTGATGTGTCCTAACTAGGCCACCAAGAAAGGTGGATCCAGGACACCAAAAGAAACTAACCAAGAGGGAGGACTCTTGCTAAAATTCTCAATTCCTATCCAGAAAGGCAATGAGGATGGACATCAGAAGAAGTAGAAAAGAGGGAACAAGTCAGGAGCCTGACACAGAGGACCTCTGTAAGGCTCTGCCTTGCAGATTATCAATACAGATGCTGAGACTTATGAGCAACCTTTGGGCAGAGTGCAGGGAATCTTATGAAAGAAGTGAGAAACAGTAATCTGGAGAGGACAGGAACTCCACAAGGAGAGCAACAGAACCAAAAAAATCTGAGCACAGGGGTATTTCCTAAGAATGATATTCCAACCAAAGACTATGCATGGAGATAACCTAAGATCCCTGCACAGATGTAGCCCATGTCAGTTTAGTATCCAAGTGGGTTCCATTGTAATAGGAACAGGGACTGTCTCTGACATGAACTGATTGGCCTGCTCTTTAATTTCCTCCCCCTGAGGGGGAAGCAGCATTACCAGACAACAGAAGAAGACAATGCAGCCACTCCTGATGAGACTTAATAGGCTAGCATCAGAAGGAAGGAAAAGAAGACCTCCTCTATTAGTGGACTTGTTGGGAGGCATGCCTGCAGAGGGTGGAGTAAGGGAGGGAATGGGACTGGAGGAGGGAGGGAACCACAGGGGGGAATACAAAGTGAATAAAGTATAATTAATAAAGAATTGAAAAAAAAAGAAGGCAAAAGGAAGAGTTGGGACCAGGAAGGCTTGCATAAGATAATGACTATACCAAGGAAGTCTATTAAGAAATATAGCATCTTCTATACTATTGAATGGAGATATTGGATCCATGTGAGAAGACAGCTAAATCAGACACTGTTGGCAAAGAAAACACAGGATGCCTCAGTCACAACTGCCCTTCAGAGAACAAAGCCCAGATCCCAAGGAATAAAACCTTAACTCCTTTAAGGATCAGACCCCATCTTCAGACTGGACTTTGCCAACATTACCTTGGAGAACAACATAGAACAAGTATTCTCTTTCTGCTTTCTTGAGGGCCTCAGAGAGGGTATTGGTTCTATTTATCTCTTAACAAGCTCCCTGATTTTTTTAAATTCCTTATGTATGTACATGTATTTGAATTTATAAAGGACGCCAAGATCCCATAAACCAGCAAATGTGTCCTAATATTTTCAAAGATTAATTAGAATAAATACTGTAAGCATTATACAGGGAGAATGCTGACAGTTTTTAAAGGGACTTAATCCACGTAGCTTGTGTAATAAATCTTTGTAAAACTCTGAAGAATTGAATGCAAGATGACCACGGTCCAGGTCAAAAACCAATTGCTTGTGGATTCTTAATCTAAACTAATAATCTCATGATTCTGTATTCTTTGTAAGTGATTTGAAATTCTATCAAATTTTATACAGATTCATTATAGCATAAAGGCTTAACATGGACATATCTAAAGCCAACATGACACTGTGACCTTCACTGATGCTTACTTGGTTGTACTGAATCCTCTCAGTGCAACACCACAACTTTTAAATCACTTAAGTTAGCTTCTCACTTTTTATCAATAAGCACCTGTGTTGCAAACACTATGGAAGAATGGAGGCCATCACTTTAACTTTCTACTGAAGGTTGAAACAATTAGTCATGCATAACAGATCTCAGACAGAAGGGGGAAGTGTGCAGGCCCAGGGCTGTTTGTTTTGCAAGCAGCTGATGAGACTCTCAAACAGGTTTTTGTTGGAGGCTGAAGCACTGTGGGAGGAGTACTATAACCATTCTGACAGTAGTAAACTGCCAGGTCTTCAGCCTGCACACTGCTGATGGTGAGAGTGTAATCTGTGCCAGATCCACTGCCTGTGAAGCGATCAGGGACCCCAGAGGGGCGATTGGATGCATAGTAGATTAGTAGTTTAGGAGGCTGCCCTGATTTCTGTTGGTACCAAGCTACATTATTATACACATTCTGACTGGACTTGCACCCTAGAGTGATCCTGTCTCCGACAGATGTTGACATGACTTTGGGAGACTGGGTCATCACAATGTTCCCCTCAGCACCTGCAACCAGAAATAGACAATGAGTATACACATGTGCACACAAAGAGTTCGTGATACAATGTTGGGATCAAAATGCCTTTTCTAATTGAATGGATACCTATAGTAAATAGCTGTTTCTCTAAAAATAAATTTTTGATCATATTTCAATACTCTTTAATGTCTCACCAGACATCCAGAGGAGCAGGAGTATGAAGACCTCTGTGTGTGACTCCATCTTGCTGCCCCTGTTTGTCTGAAGCATTTCAATTGTCACCTCAAAGGCTGGTTTATAAAATATGGGCAGCTGGGCTGGCTTGTAGAGACCTATGCAAAGTAGTCACCAAATGAGAAATTAAATACCCTGGGAACTGAACTGTGAGAGAATGCAGGATAAATCTACAGCCAAAAATATCATCAAAGCAAGTAAGCAACCACTGGGGCAAAAAGTCAATATAGAAGCTCAAGGACCAACTTAGAGCTCTCAAACCAAAATATCAAGATGTACTCATGAGTGACTTTCATTACAAAATCAAAACCCTTTATAGCAAATGAATTTTACAGAAGTAATACTAGAAAAACCTTTGATTACAATCCTGAGGAAACAATAAATATCCGGAAAAAAAAAAAGAAAGAAAAGCAGAATGTGTTGTCTCTTCACTTTTTGATCTTAGCCATTCTGATGGGTGTAAGGTGAAATCTTAGGGTCGTTTTGATTTGCATTTCCCTGATGGCTAATGACGCTGGGCAATTCTTTAAATGTTTCTATGCCATTTGATATTCCTCTGCCGAGAATTCTCTGTTTAGGGCTGTACCCCATTTTTTTAATTGGATTACTTGATTTTTTGCTGTTTAACTTCTTTAGTTTTTTATATATACTGGATATTAGCCCTCTGTCAGCTATAGGATTGGTGATGATCTTTTCCCAATCTTTAGGCTGTCGTTTTGTTCTGAGGACAGTATCCTTTGCTTTACAGAAGCTTTTCAGTTTCATGAGGTCCCATTTATTGATTTTTGATCTTAGAGATTGTGCTGTTGGTATTTTGTTCAGGAAGTTGTCTCCTGTGCCAATGAGTTCAAGGGTATTCCCCACTTTTTTTTTCTACCAATTTAATGTGTCTGGTTTTATGTTGAGGTCTTTGATCCACTTGGACTTCAGTTTTGTGCAGGATGATAAGTATGGATCTATTTGCATTTTTTTTTACATGTAGACATCCAGTTAGACCCTCACCATTTTTTGAAGATGCTGTCTTTTTTCCATTTAATGGATTTGGCATCTTTGTAAAAAATCAGGTGTCCATAAGTGTGTGGATTTATGTCAGGGTTTTCTATTCACTTACATTGATCCAACAGTCTGTTTCTATGCCAGTACCATGCAGTTTTTAGTGTTGTTGCTCTATAGTACAGCTTGAGATCAGAGATTGAGATACCTCCTGAAGATCTTTTACTGTAGAGAATTAGCAATTCTGAGTTTCTTGTTGTTCCATATGAAGGTGAGGATTTTTCTTTTAAGGTCTGTAAAGAATTGTGTTGGTAATTTGATGGGAATTGCATTGAATCTCTAGATTGCTTTTGGTAAGATGGCCTTTTTTACTATATTAAGCCTGCCAAGCTTAATATAGTAAAGCTCATGGCTATCCAAGCCATGAGCATGGGACAACTTTCCATCTTGTAATATCTTCTTCTAATTCTTTCTTCAGAGACTGGAAATTTTTTTCATACAAGTCTTTGACTTGCTTCGTTTTGTTCACACCAAGGTACTTTATGTCCTTTGTGGCTATTGTGAAGGGTGTTGATTCCTTAATTTCTTTCTCAGCATTTTTGTCCTTTGTATACAGGAAGGCTCCTGATTTTTTTTTTTTTTTTAGTTAATTTTGTATCCAGCCACTATGCTGAAGGTGTTAATTACCTGTAGGAGTTCCCTGGTAGAGTTTTTGGGGTCACTCCGGTATACTATCATATCATCTGCAAATAATGATACTTTGACTTCTTTTCCAATCTGTATCCTCTTGATCTCCTTGAATTGTCTTATTGCTCTAGCTAGGAATTCAAGAACAATGATGAAAAGATATGGAGAGAGTGGACAGCATTGCCTTGTCCCTGATTTCAGTGGGAATGATTTAAGTTTCTCTCCATTGAGTTTGATTTTGGCTATAGGCTTGCTGTATATCGCCTTTACTATGTTCAGGTATGTGGCTTGTATCACTGATCTCTCCAATACTTTAAACATGAATGGATGTTGGATTTTGTCAAATGCCTTTTCAGCATCTAAGGAGATGATCATGTTGTTTTTCTCCTTCAGTTTGTTTATGTGGTGGATCACATTGATGGATTTCCATATATTGAACCACTCCTGCATGCCTGGGATGAAGCCTACTTGGTCGTAGTGGGTGATGTCTTTGATGTGTTCTTGGATTCGGTTTGCAAGTATTTTGTTGAGTATTTTAGCATCAGTGTTCATGAGGGAGATTGGCCTGAAATTCTGTTTCTTTGTTGGGTCTTTGTAAGGTTTAGATACCAAGGTGACTGTGGCTTCATAGAATGAGTTTGGAAGTGTTCCTTCTATTTCTATCTTGTGGAATAGTTTGAAGAGTATTGGTATTAGCTCTTTGAAGGTCTGGTAGAATTCGGCGCTGAAACCATCTGGCCCTGGGCTTTTTTTGCGTGATAGAATTTTGATGACAGTTTCTATTTCCTTAGGGAATATAGGACTATTTAATTGGTTTAGCTGGTCTTGATTCAGCTTTGGCATGTAGAATCGTCAAGAAAAGTGTCCATTTCATTTAGATTTTCAAATTTTGTGGCATATAGACTTTGAAAGTAAGACTTAATTATTGTTTGGATTTCTTCAGTGTCTGTGGTTATGTCCCCCTTTTCGCTTCTGATTTTGTTGATTTGGATAGTTTCTCCCTGCCTTTTAGTTAGTTTGGCTAAGGGTTTGTCTATCTTGTTGATTTTCTCAAAGAACCAGCTCTTGGTTTCACTGATTCTTTGAATTGTTTTATTTGTTTCTAATTTATTGATTTCTGCCCTGAGTTTGATTATTTCCAGCCGTCTATTCCTCTTTGGTGTGTCTGCTTCTTTTTTTCCTAGGGCTCTTAAGTGAGCCATTAAGTTGCTTGCATGAGATGTTTCGAATTTTTTTTTGAAGGCCCTTGATTTTGGGGCATAGATGTTCAGGATTGTGATATCTTCCTGGTGGATTTTTCCCTTGATGAGTATGAAGTGTCCTTCTCTATCTCTTGTGATTGATTTTTGTTGGAAATCTACTTTATTAGATATTAGGATGGCTACTCCTGCTTGCTTCTTGGGTCCATTTGCTTGGAAAACCATCTTCCAGCCCTTTACTCTCAGGTAATGTCTATCTTTGTTATTTAAGTGTGTTTCTTTTATGCAACAGATTGTTGAGTCTTGTTTACACATCCAATCTGTTAGTCTGTGTCTTTTTATTGGAGAATTGAGTCCATTGATGTTGAGGAAGATTAATGACCAGTGGCTGTTAGATCCTTTGATATTGATGTTGGCCATGGTAGTGTGTTTGTGTTTTTGGCTACTTTTATTTTGCTGTAGTGAGGTTAATTATTTCCTATGATTTCTTGAAAGTAGTTAGTTTTTTTTGGATTGTATTTTTCCTTCTAGTATCATTTGTAACACTGGATTTGTGTGTAGGTATTGTTGAAATTTGTTTTTCTCATTGAATATCTTGTTTTCTCCATCTATGAGAACTGAGAGTTTTGCTGGGTACAGTAGCCTAGGCTGACATGTGTGTTCTCTTAGGGTCTGCATGATATCTGTCCAGGCTCTTCTGGCTTTCATAGTTTCTGCTGAGAAGTCAGGTGTGATTCTCGATGAGTTTGCCATTATACGTTACTTGGCCTTTTTCCCTTGCAACTTTTAGTATTTTTTCTTTGTTCTGTATACTTATGTTTTGATTATTATGTGAAGGGAGGATTTTCTTTTCTGTTCTAATTTATTAGGTGTTCTGTGGGCCTCTTGTATTCTTATAGGCTTCCCCTTTAAGTTGGGGAGATTTTCTTCAATGATTTTGTTGAAAATATTTTCTGAGCCTTGGAGGAGGGAATCTTCTTTTACTCTATTCCTATTATTCTTAGGTTTTGTCTTTTTATGTTGTCTTGGAGTTCTTAAATGGTTTGTGTCAGGAATTTTTTAGATTTATTATTTTCTTTGACAGATATATCGATTTCTTCCATTGTATCTTCCACACCTGAGATTCTTTCTTCCATCTCTTATAGTCTGTTGGTTATGCTTACCTCTGTAGTTCTTGTTTTCTTTCTGTGATTTCCTCCATTTGTGTTTTCTTTAATTCTTCCAATTCTATCTTCAGATCTTGAACCACTTTGTTGATTTCCTTTACCTGTCTGACTGTATTTTCCTGTTTTTCCTTAAATTCCTTCAGCTGTTTGAGCATTCCTCTGTTTCTTTTATTTCTTTCAGTAACACAGACTGTTTGGCTGCATCTTCTTGTATTTCTTTATGGATGACCATAATCTGTTTTATTATATCTTCCCCTAATTCTTTACACATTTTATTTACTTCCTTCATTAACCTCTTCATTAGCATGGATGTTCATCTTCTTGAATTTCACTTATGTTAGAGTGTCCTGGGCTACTTGCCCCTGGATAACTGGCTTCTGGGGATGCCATGTTGTTTTGCTTTTTATTGGTTGTACTTTTTCGCTGGCCTCTACCCATCTCTCTGTCTCAGGTGTTGTCTGTTAATTTCTGGTGCCTGCTGAGTCCTGGGGTGGGGAGAATCCACTTGGTGGGGTTCTGAAGTTCTCCTCTGCTTTTTGGGTATGGTCAACTGAATAGTGGTGCTTCTCAGGAATTGTCACAGTTCACTTCAGGTGTATGGACCTGTATAGTAACTGTGGTATTCAGGAAGGCTCTCCTCTCATCAGGAGAGGTCCTGGTGATGGCTGTTCTGCTGCTGGGTTTTTTTCTCTGAATTTATTGAGCAGCAGCTATTGCTCTTAAGGTGCAGCCCTCTTGAAGGAGCAGGGATTCCCACAGTTTTGTCAGTCTAGCTAGGAATAACTGGATGATCCTTGGCACAGTATCTGAGGGCTGCTGTAATGGCTCTCTGGCTTTTGTAGGTCTGAGGATGCAGCTGTGTGCCCCAGTGCACTAGGGGTACTCAATAATGATGGCTAAGCACAGTGCTCCTGCCTGCAGTAGAAGGCTAGAGCCTAGAGTCTGCGTGAGTCCAGAAAGTCTTTTGGTGCTGGGTGTCCTGAACGTTAGTCTTGATGATCCCCACCCCCCGACTGTGGTGTTTCCTCCTGACAGGGACACCCAGTCTTTGCTTTGGGGACGGCTGTTCTGTCTGGGATGGCGAGTAGAATCCGCAGGCATAGAAGCATTTGGCTCTGCCTTTCTGGCCTTTGGGAGTCTGGTCGTCTGCCTAAACTGGGTAATTTTCCTGAGACTTTTTCGGGGTGGGGGTGTTGGCTGAGTGCTCTGAGATCAGACCAGCTGATTCCCTTCCTGTGGGTTTGCACCCGACAGTGAAACTCAGTCTCTGATCCCCTGGGGCCCACAGTGCTATCTGAGGCAGTGAATCAGGTGCGCAGGCAGGGCTCTGTGCCGGAGCCTGGGTCCCCGGCTCTGACTCTGGGCTGGCTCCTGGGGTGCCTGCGGAACCCAAGTCTTTTCCAGGGGATGTCTGGGGGACCTAAGGTTGGTCCCAATCATTTCCTGCACCATTGGGTTATCTCTCAACTGGAAATTCCAGTCTCTGATGTTGTGGGGCCACAATTCAGTCTGGGACCTTGACCAGAGCACAATGGCCTGTGGCTCTGGGCTGGCGACCAAGCGCCTGGCAGACCCGGGATTTCTTCAGCGGTTTATCCAGGTGAGTTAAAGGTGATTGAGTACCCCACCGTGGGGTATCCTCTCTCCTGGGAAACACAATCACTGTGTTTTATGGCCAAGAGTTTTGATTGCTGGTCACTGTGCAGATCCTTCTGTGCTGCCGGTCAGAATGAGAGTCCTCCTAGTGCCGCCATCTTGCCCCGCCTCTGAGTACTTTCAGGTTTAATAAATAACTCAGACAGAAACAAATTTTATATACAGGTAATATTTATTCATAAGTATATCAGAAGTTCAGTAAAGAAAAATAAAATCATTATTGAAATTTAAAGATTATCTATTTAAAGAATAAGGATGATTAATATAAAAAGGAAAAAAAAATTAATTATTTCCAAATTATTTATTCAACAAATCAAGCAATCCAATGAAAATATGGGGTACAGAGCTAAACAGAGAATCCTCTGTACAGGAATATAGAATGGCAGAGAAACACTTACAGAAATGCTCAGCTTCCTTAGCCATCAGGGAGGTGCAAATCAAAACAACCCTGAGATTTCACCTTACACCCATCAGAATGTGTCAAATAAAAAACTCAAGTAACAACATATGCTGGAGAGGTTGTGGAGAAAGGGGAACCCTCCTCCATTGGTGGGAATGTAAACTTGTACAACCACTTTAGAAATCAATCTGGCACATTCTCAGAAAACTAGGTATAGTGCCTCCTCAAGATCCCGCTATACTACTGTTAGGCATATATCCAAAAGATGCTCAAGTACACAAGGACATTTGTTCAACCATGTTCATAGCACCTTTATTCATAATAACCAGAACCTGGAAACAACCGATGTGTCCCTCAGTGGAGGAATGGATACAGAAATTGTGGTACATGTACACAATGGAATACTACTCAGCAATTAAAAATAAGGAAATCATGAAATTTGGAGGCAAATGGTGGGATCTAGAAAAGATCATTCTGAGTGAGGTATCCCAGAAACAGAAAGACACACATGGTATATACAAATTTATAAGCAGATATTGGACCTATAAGATAGGAATAAACATACTCAAATCTGGACACCTAAAGATTAACAAGAAAGAAGACCCTGGGTAAGATGATCACTCCTCACTTAGAAAAAAAAAATGGATGGCCATTGGAAGTAGGGGGAAACAAGTGACAAGACAGGAGCCTAACCACAGACAGCCCCTGAAAGACTCTACCTAACAATGTATCAAAGCAAATGCTCAGACTCATAATGAAATCTTGGGCAGAGTACAGGGAATCATATGTAAGAAGGGGGAGTTAGTATGACCTGGAGAGGACAGGAGCGCCAAAAAACTCAAATATACCTGGGCACAGGGGTCTTTTCTGAGACTGTTTTTCCAACCAAGGACCATGCATGGATATAACTTAGAACCCCTGCTCAGATGTAGCCCACAGCAGCTCAGCCAAGTGATAAGCCTAGTAAGAGGAACAAGGACTGTTTCTAACATGAACTCAATGGCTGGCTCTTTGGCATTCCCCCACCCCTATCCCTGTGGGAGGAGCAGCCTTGCTAGGCCATAGAGGAGGATATAGTACCCAGTCCTGAAGAGACCTGATAAGCTAGGGTCAGATGGAAGGGAAGGAAGACCTCCATATCAGTGGATGACCCATCCAGCAGGCAAGTTGAGCAGGGTCTACCTGAAAAAGGAAGTGGGAATGATAGGGGCAGAGACACAAAGAATGGAGTCAAGACAGGTTTCTGATCAAGACTCCTTTATTTTAAGCACTCTAGCAGCTCTTTTAAAGCAAAAAACACAAGCAACTTTCTCAGTGTAACAGCCCATTTGCTTCATTTGGCAAAACTTCCAAGAATTCACTCAAATTACACAAAGTTTGTTATTTAATAATCAGGAACAGAGCTCCCTGTTGGAGAAACTGCCAATCTCTGAGAAACTGAAATTTAGATTAAACCCACATCTGCCAAGGCCAAGAGGCAAAATCCATTACCAGACTCCTTCAATTGGACTTAGAGAAGAGCAGGGAGGAGATAAGGGAGGGAGTGTGGGGTTAGGAGAGAATGAGGGAGGGGGCAACAGGTGGGATACAAAGTAAATAAACTGTAACTTATATAAAAAATAAAAATTTATAAAAGTATAAATAATAAATTAAAACTTTTCAAAGAAAAAAAAAGTAAAATAAGATTATTAGTGAAATTTAAAGATTATCTATTTAAAGAATAAGGATGGTTAATATGAAAAGAAAAATTTTAATTGTTTCCAAACTTATTCCACCAATGAACACAGCCATAAAAATGAGAATATTTTGTGTCAAATCACATTTAAAATCATGCTATCAAGATAGGCAAAAGAGGAAGAAATATTTATTTAATCATGACTCAAAGTAGTATCTCCCATAAAAGATTAAAGGACACATTGGCCATTGAATGCTCTTCTAGACTTTCAAGTCTGGTTGAGTAAGACAAGACTCATTGATCCTTCTTGGTACCGGCATAGAAAAAGACTTATGGATCAATGGAATCGAATAGAAGACGCTGAAATAAGTCCACACACGTATGGACACCTGATTTTTGACAAAGAAGACAAAACCATTAAATGGAAAAAAAGACAGCATCTTCAACAAATGGTGCTGGTCTAACGGGATGGCTACATGTAGAAAAATGCAAATAGATCCGCACTTGTCACCCTGCACAGAACTAAAGTCCAAGTGGATTAAAGACATCAATATAAAACTAGACACACTAAACCACTTAGAAGAAAAGGTGGGGAAGAACCTTGAACTCATTGGCACGGGAGACAACTTCCTGAACAGAACACCAACAGCACAGGCTCCAAGAGCAACAATCAATAAATGGGACCTCATGAAACTGAAAAGCTTCTATAAAGCAAAAGACACGGTCCTCAGAGCAAAACGACTGCCTACAGATTGGGAAAGGATCTTCACCAATGCTATATCTGACAGAGGACTAGTATCCAGTATATATAAAGAACTCAAGAAGTGAAACACCAACTAACCAAGTAATCCAATTGAAAATGGAGTACAGAGCTAAAGAGAGAATTCTCAATAGATGAATATCAAATGACAGAGAAACACTTAAATAAATGCTCAACATCCTTAGTCATCAGGGAAATGCAAATCAAAACGACCCTAAGATTTCACCTTACACCCATCAGAATGGCCAAGATGAAAAACTCAAGTGACAACACATGCTGGAGAGGTTGTGGAGAAAGGGGAACCCTCCTCCACTGCTGGTGGGAATGTAAACTTGTACAACCACTCTGGAAAGCAATCTGGAACTTCCTCAGACAACTAGGAATAGAACTTCCTCAATGGTATACAGCTATACCATTCCTAGGCATATACCCAAAAGAGGCTCAAGTACACAATAAGGATATTAGCTCAACCATGTTTGTAGCAGCTTGATTTGTAATAGCCAGAACCTGGAAACATCCCAGATGTCCCACAATGGAGGAAGGGATTCAGAAAGTATGGTTCATCTCCACAATAGAATATTACTCAGCAATAAACAATAAGGAAATCATGTAATTTGCAGGTAGACGGTGGCAACTGGAAAAGATCATCCTGAATGAGCTATCCCAGAAGCAGAAAGACACACATGGTATATACGCACTCATATAAACATATCATATAGGATAAACCTAGTAAAATCTGTACACCAAAAGAAACTAATCAGGAGAGAGGACTCTTGCTAAAACGCTCAATCCCCATCCAGAAATGCAAAGAGGATGGACATCAGAAGAAGGAGAAAAGAGGGAACAAGTCAGGAGCCTGACACAGAGGACCTCTGAAAGTCTCTGCCCTGCAGACTATCAAAGCAGATGCTGAGACTTATGGGCAACCTTTGAGCTGAGTTCAGGGAATCTTAAGAAAGAAGTGGAAAACAGTAAGATCTGGAGAGGACAGGAACTCCACAAGGAGAGCAACAGAACCAAAAAATCTGAGCACAGGGCTCTTTCCTGAGACTGATACTCCAACCAAGGACCATGCATAGAGATAACCTAGGACCCCTTCACAGGCAGTTTAGTGTCCAAGTGGGTTCCATAGTAATAGGAACAGGGACTGTCTCTGACATGAACTGATTTGCCTGCTCTTTAATTACCTTGCCCTGAGGGGGAAGCACCCTTACCAGGCCACAGAAGAAGCACATAAACATACTATCACCACCAACTCCACAATAAAAGGAATTAACACTCATTGGTCACTAATATCTATCAACATCAATGGAATGAACTTGTCAATAAAAAGACACAGGCTAACAGAAAGGTTACAGAAACAAATTACAATGTCCTGATTATATTCAAGAAACACAGCTCAGCAACAAAGGTCAATACTACCTCAGACTATAAGGCTGGAAAAAGCTTTTCCAAACAAACGGGGTCAAGAAGCAAGTTGGAGTTGCCATGCTAATATCTAATAAAATAGACTTTCAACTTTAATTAATCAAAAGAGATGGAGAAGAACAGTTCATCCTCATCAAAGAAAAATTTCCCAGGAGGACATCAAAATCCTGAACATCTATGCCCCAAATATAAGGGCACCAACATTCAGAAAAGAAATATACTCCTCTCTCTTTTTTAAAATTCTTGATTAATTACACTTTATTCGTTTTGTATCCCCCCTGTAACTTGGAGTCTGGAATCTTCTTTTTTCATCTTGTTTTATTGTCTTTTCATGGCGTCCTTGAATTCTTGGATGTTTTGTGTCAGGAACTTTTCTGATTTAATGTTTTCTTTGAGAGATGCATTGATTTTTTTTCAGTTGTATCTTCAACACCTGAGATTCTCTCATCAATCTCTTGTATTCTGTTTTTGATACTTACCTCTTTAGTGCTTGATCTGTTCTCTAAGTTTTCTATATCCAGGGTTTTCTAGTTTGTTTTCTTTATTTATTCTAATTCTGTTTTCAGTTCTTGAATTGTTTTATACATTTCCTTCACCTGTTTGATTGTGGTTTCCTGTGTGTTCTTGGGGGCTTCTGTTAGGGTGTATTTTCTCATATCTCTTTAGACATTTATTTGTTTCTTATTTATATGCCTCTAATAACTGCATAATCATTGATCTTGACTCATTTTCCTGTGTTTCAGCTGCATTAGAATATCCATTGTTTTTAGGGTTTCTGATGGAGCCATGATGTTCTAGTTTTTGTGAATTGTGTTCTTATACTGGCCTTTAATCATCTGGGTGTCCATAGCCTTACTTGTTTGTTACTTGAACCTGTACCTATTACTGGATCTGCCTGACTATGTGTCTGGAATACTATTCATGATAATGGGGGAGTTTCAGAGAAACACCAATGGGTGCTGGTGTTTTAGAAGCAGCCATGCTGGGGTGGGTGTCTCAGAATGGAGGGCTCTCAGGGATGGGTGCCTTGAAGGGCAGGGCTCAGGTGTCTCAGCTGGTTGCTGAGAGGACAACACTGGTGCCTAAAGTGGAAGCTATAGTTGGGGGGAGGGGCACTCAGGTTGCAAATGCAGAGGATCTGGTGACTCAAAGGCAGCTGGGCTGCAGCTTACAGACCAACCAGACACTGTAAGCCAGTTCTGAGGTTCCACCAGCTGCTTGCTGTGCAGGCACAGTCTGGGACAGTAATTGCTAGTGAGGTAACCCATTCCTGGCACTGAGATTCTTCTTTAATAACCCATGTTATCTGAGAGAAGTCTCACTCACTAAATTGGGCTACTTCTTGAAAACTCCAATTTTAAACATATTTTAATTAATGTGCAGACTATTAGAATTAATATTTTCAATGACCCAACCCTACCACTCCCTTCCCTAATATTTTGTTTCTCAGTTCCACTTAAACATTTATCTCTAAGTATTTCCCCATCCTTGATTTTTTATATCACATGTGTTATATTTTTAACTGTAATTGGAAAAAATCACAGGTTTACAAGTAGCTTCTTCATCTACACCTTGCTAGGGGTAGGCCTATGTCTGTCCCTTCATTTCCCCATTGTTTCCCTCTAATACTTACCAGAACCCTTCTGCCTCTACCATCGTCTTTTTTACTTTCATTTAACCTATATGCTACTCTTTTCCTTCCCTAAATAGATGTTCCACCAAAAGTCCATTTCTAGTTTTCTAGAAGCTATGTGCACTCCCTGATAACACAGAATATAAAAGGTTTGAAGCTAGGACCCTCATATGAGAGGATTTTACACGTGGGGTATGTCTTCTGGGATCTTGATGGACTCAGCATAATTTTTTTTCATTTCATCCACTCATTTTAAAATTTCATATCCCCTTTTACTTTATAGCTGAGTAAAAAATAACACTGCGTTCTGAACATGACATGGGTATTGCATACATTAACTCATAGTAGCTGTTCTTACCTCACATGGTTAAGCCAGTCAAAATTCTTGTAAGCTGATAAATTGGCAGTTGATGTCTGCTGAGAGAGGGAGAGTCACTCCCCTTTGGAAGAAGGCTGCTCATGTCTTCATGGGTGGTAACATGGGTATATGGACAGCACTAAACAGACTGTGGGAATTGTCAATAATAAACAAAAGGAGCATAAACCTGGAAGAAGAATGGAACAGGGAGAAGTTGGAACAAGACAGTGTTATACAGACATGATCAGTACAATGTATATGAATGCCTGGAACCCTAAAAAATGAAAAAAAAAACACTATTTAAAAAAATAAAGGATATTGAGTATTGAGGAGCTGAAAGAAGCATAAAAAATGACTACAAATCAAGGTAAAACTTAATAACAAGAGGAACAATGTGAAGCAATTAGCTTTGCATTTCCTGTTCCATAGCCTCCAGGCTGAAAATTCTGGGAGAAGCTAGCATGCTAGTACATGTTATAAATTTTATTTGGACATTCTACAGACATTCACAAACACATCAAACACCATAAAAGTGTTTAAGCTACTATAGTCTTTCCAATAGATGGAAAACACAATAGAAAAGCACAACCAATCAAAGTGCAGAGTCATCAAGCCATGTCCCAATGAAAATCTAAACCAAACAACTCCTTCACCTAAAGCTAACAGTGATCAGAAATATTGTAAGAGCAGAGGATCATGAGGTTGTTATGAGGCTAGCATGCTCAGAAGCTACTCCTATAATGCCTCATCAACATGACTGCATAAAAACAAGCTGAACAAGAATAAAAACAATGGGCATGCTAACATTATTGGGAGAAAGATCACTAGGCCTCAACCCAATACAAAGTACTACAGACAACTAAGGAATTCTTAATTGAGAGAGTATTCTCTAGGGAAGAGCACACAAATTGAGTGTCTAATACCAGATGGTCAGTGCTGAAAATATACACATAAGCAACATTAAGCAGACAGAAGAGTTTTGATAGATAGATAGATAGATAGATAGATAGATAGATAGATATAACAAAATTAATGAAAAAGAGGCCTTTCTTTTTAAAAATAGGAAAGAGTGGTATATGGAATAGTTTATAGGGAGAAGAGGGAAGAAGTAAATGATGTCAAATATAATCTCAAAAAATAAGAAGTAATAAAAAGTTGTATTGTACTACCCTAATAGGCCTATTAGTTTCATGTGACTTTAACATACATAGAATTTTCCCAGATGTCATATTTTTAAGTGAACAAAATTTTAAGTACATTCATTAATTAAATAAAGTGAACGACACAAGCTGATTTCAGGCAACTTGAACCACAATTAAACCTCTAAATTTTACCAACTATCTCCGTGTGTGTGTGTGTGTGTGTGTGTGTGTGTGTGTATTTGTGTCAGACTAAAATTAAACCCATATTTATCACCTTTCGTAAAACTAACTTCACATGGATCAAACACTTAAACTTCAAAACCTGAAACTGCTAGAAAAAAAGATCAGCAATACCGTACATGACATAGGTAAAGAAAAGGAGTTCTGAATAGGAATGCACTTGCCGAAAAATTAAAATCAACAATTAAAAAGGCTTAAAACTAAAACATTCCTAGACTGCTAAAGAAAACATCCACTGAGTTAAGAAGCCTACAAAGAGAGAACCTTTGCCATCCAAACACCTAACAGAGGATTAATATCCAAAACAAAGAGCTCAAAACAAAGAGTAAAAAAAAGAGAACAATTAAACCCAAATAGCTCACTCAAAAAATTGGCTTGAGATGGAAACAGAGACTTCCCAAAAGTAGAAATAACAATGGCTATCTTTTAACTTTATCATGCCTAACAATTAAAGAAATGAAAATCAAAACAGTTTTGAGATTTCATCTTAGTCCAGACAGAGTGACAATGATCAATGAAACAATTGACCTCAAATACTGGAGAGAATACAGGGAAAAGGAAACCCTTACCCACTGTCACCGGGATTGCAAACTACTCACTCTGATTGCAGGCTACTCACTCTGGAAATCAGTGAGGAGAACCAAATAAAGCTACTGAATAAATCTACATATGACCCAACTATTCTGTTCCTCCCATATGTCCAAAGAACTCTCTTAATACAAAGCTCCACAGATCCTTGCTCAGTCATGTTCACTGGAAATAACCTGAATGTCATTTAACTGACAGAGGGATAAATACAATGTAGCACATACACAGTGTATAATTATTATTCATCTATAAAGAAAAATGACATTGGAAGATAAGACAAGGAACAAATAAAGATCATATTGGCTGGAGGTAACCTACACCCAGAAAAACAAATGGCACATGTTCTTTCTCATTGAAAACTCATAGCTCCAAATGTACATTCAAGTATACAACTCAGAGTAACTGCAGAAACTATGAAGGTAAAAGTAAAAGCTAGAGAGATGGCTCAGTGGTTCAAAGCACTGTCTACTCTTCTAGAGGTTCTGAGTTCAATTTTATGGCAACTCACAACCATCTATAGTGGATCCTTTGCCTTCTTCTGGCATGCATACGTATAGACAGAGTACTCAAAATGCAAATGCATAAATCTTCTGAGGAAAAAAGCAACAGATAGGAGGATAGAATGGCATAAGTTACTTAAAGAAAATTAAGTGCTTTAGCTAGGTGGGAGTGAGAAAAATATAGAAAGAGATCAGAGAGTAACATAACAGTAATGGGTGTCTGGAAAAGTCATAAAAAACAAATTATTAAATATCTATTTAAAAATAGCTGTAAAACCTATACATAGTTTAAGTGACATTTTCCTGTTTAGGTTGCTAACCTTCTCCCTAGAATCCATAATCCATCGAAAAAATATATCAGGAATGAAATGTTCTTTTGTTTTGTTTTGATTTGTTTCTCCATTCATTTATATATTCACTTTACATCTTAATCACAGCACTCTTCCTCTCCTCACAGCCCACCACACTTTCACCCTTCTTACACATCTTTCCTTCCCCTTTACCTCAGAGGAGGAGTTAGTCCTCCATGGTTACCAACCCACCTTAGCACATTAAGTTGATGCAGAACTAGACACATCCTCTCCTAATGAGACCAGACACGGCATCCAAGTTACAGGAGTAAGATCCAAAGGCAGGTATCAGAAACAGAGAAGGCCCTTGCTCCACTTGGGGGAATCACACAAAGACAAACCTGTGCATCTGTTGCATATGTGCAGGGGCCTAGGTCCAGTCCCTGCTTGCTCTTAGGCTGGTGGTTCAGTCTCTGTGAGCACCCATTGCCCACATTACTTGACTCTGTAGATCTTCCTCTGGAGTCTTGTACCACTTTGTCTCCCTTGGTCATTCTCTCAATTCTTCCATAGGACTCACAGAGAAATGTCTAACATTTGGATGTGGGTCTCTGCATCTGTAAAGCCTCTCAGGGGAGTTATGCTAGTCTCCTGTCTAAAAGCATAGCAGAGTAACATTAATAGTCTGATGGAGTGGTTCTCCCCCATGGTCTCGTTCTCAAGTAGGGCCAATCTTTAGTTGGCCATTTTCTCAGCTTTTGCTCTGTCTTTGTCCCTGCACATCTTAAAAGAAGAAAATATTTTGAGTCAAAGATTTTGTGGCTAGGTTTGTGTTCTTATCCCTTCAATAGAAGTCTTGCGTGGCTACAGAAGGCAGCCACTTGGGGGTCCATGTTCTTGAAGCCTCAGCTGGGGTGACCCCATAAGCTTCCTGGACCCTCCCCTATGCCAGGACTCTGGCCCATCCCAGAAATGCCACCCTACTCAGATTTCTTTTCTCTTACACAGGCCTCTCTGCTCTGATCTCCTACTCCTAATCCCTACCCCCGATTCCTACCCTTTCTCCTCTACTAACCAATTTGCTCACTTTTATTTCCCCTTCTGAGTGAAAAATCAAGCATCCTCCCTTGATGCCTCCTTTTTATATAACTTCTTTGGGTCTGGAGACTGTAGCATGATATCCTTTAATTTATGAATAATAAACAAAAAATAAAAACAGAATAGCTAAAACTATCCTGTACAATTAGTGAATTTCTGGAGGTATAACCATCCCTCATTTCAAACAATAGTAATAATAATAGTAATAGTAATTATGGAGCAATAGTAGTAATCCTGTGTGGTATTGGCATAGAAACAGACTAGTTGATCAAAGGAATCAAATTGAAAATCCAGAAAGAAACCCACACACCTACGAAAATTTGATTTTTTACAAAGAAGGCAAAACCATGAAATGGAAAGAAGAAAGCAGTTTCAACAAATACTGCTGGACTAACTGGATGTCTGCATGTAGAAGAGTGCAATGAGATCCATGTTTATCACACTGCACAAAACTAAAGTTCAAGTGGATCAAAGACTTCAACAACAAACCAGACACACTAAATCTGTCAGAAGAAAAAGTGGGGAAGAGTCTTGATCTTATTGGCACATTCATAAACACACCAACAACTCAAGAACTAAGATCAACAATTAATAAATGGAACCTCAAGAAACTGAAAAGCAGGGGACAAGATGGCGATACCAGGAGAACACAGCAACCAAGAGACTGAACTCTGAGCCCTAAAACAACAACAATCATGTTTCCCAGGTGAAAGGAAACCCCCACGGTGTGGGAATCACTTGTATCCACTCTCAGGTCACCCAGCCAGAACCCGGAAGAGATCCCAGGTTGCACAGGCACTGCATCGCCAGACCAGAACTACACACCTGCGTGTCCTGATCAACTTCCCAGGCTGATAGGTGGGCACAAAACCACCAGAAACTGAGAATCCCAGTCATGAGAAAAACCCAAAGGGAAGGAAGGAAATGTGACTGATCACAGGTCACCCAGTCTTTCCCTGGAAAAGATCTCACAGAAAGATGGGTGCGAGCCCCCATCACTGAACTGGCCTCCAGCTGTGAGCATGGAGACTTGCTGTGTCCCCACCTCTCCGGCACAGACAGAACTGTGCACCCCAGGGCATCAGAGACTGGGAGTCCCTGTAGGGAGATAACCCCACAAGGAAGGAAGGGAACAGGATTGACCTAAGGTCACTCAATCTTTCCCTGGAAAAGGTCTTGCAGAAAGGTGGGTGCGAGCTGCCATCACTGAACTGGCCTCCAGCTGTGAGCAAAGAGACTTGCTGTGAGCCCAGCTCTCTAGCACAGACAGAGCTGTGCACCCCAGGGCAACAGAGACTGAGAGACCCTGTCAGGAGTAAACCCCACAGGGAAGGAAGGAAACAGGGACAGACTTAGGCCACCCAATATATCCCTGAAAAAGGTGCTCAGACTGGCCCTACACAGGGACCTGCTGTGCACCAACTAGCCTGCTGCTACCAGGAGAGCAGTACTCACCTGCCCCAGATTACCGCTTGGGTACTGGGGCACAGAGTCCCAACCTCAGACCTACAGAAGCTTGGCAACACCAAGATCAACCCCCAGATACTGTTCCAAGGGGCATCCAGTTATCCCTAACAAAACTGACCAAACCGTGGGACACCCAAGTTACAGCAACAACTCACTAAATTTACAGCAAGAAACCCAGAAGCAGGGCAGCTGTCTCCAAGATTTCTCCAGGTGGGATGAGAGCCCTCTCGATGAACAAGGACCACAGTTACCACTCAGGTCTCTATGCCTGAGGTGAGGTGTGGCAACTCCTGCAAAACACTGGACATACAGTGACCATACACAAAAAGGTGAGGAGGCTCTCTCCAGGAAAAACCATCTTCTTGCTAAGGGGATTCTCTCCACTGCAGGATTCCAGGAACCACCAGAAATTAACTTGAAACACCTAAGATAGCCCAATGGGTAGAAGCCAGCGTAAAAGCTCAACCAAAAAAAAAAAAAAAAAGACAAAGCAATATGGCATCTCCAGAACCCAGTTATCCAGGAACAAGGAGCCCTGGACAGCCCAGCATAACAGAAATTCAAGAAGATGACCTAACATCTATGCTCATGAAAAGGAAAACAGAGGAAACAAATGAAATATGTGAAGACCTAGAGAAAGATAAAAACAAAGAGATTATGTCCATCAGTAAAGAAATAGAAGAAGATAAAGAAAAAGAGATTATGGCCATCCGTAAAGAAATATGGAATTTGGAGCCAAACAGTCTGTGGCCTTTAGAGAGGAAATACTTAAATCATTGAAAAAAAATAAAAGAAAGGGAGGATTGTTCAAACAAAGCAGCTGAAGAAATTGAAGGAAATAAAGTCAGACAGAGCAAGAAAATCAACAAAACGGCTCAAGATCATAAGATAAAATGGGAAAAATTAAAGAAAACACAAATGGAGGTAATTGTGGAGAGAAAAAATTTAGGGAAGAAAACAGGAACTGCAGGGGTAAGCATAACCAATACACTACAAGAGATGGAAGAAAGAATCTCAGGTGTGGAAGATACAATGGAAGAAATCAATGTATCTGTCAAAGAAAATTTTAAATCCAAAAAATTCCTGATACAGACCATTCAAGAACTCCAAGACAACCTAAAAAGACAAAACCTAAGAATAATAAGAATAGAGTAAAAAGAAGATTCCCTCCTCCAAGGCCCAGAAAATATTTTCAACAAAATCATTAAAGAAAATTTTCCAAACTTAAAGGAGAGGCCTAGAAGAACACAAGAGGCCTACAAAACAATTAATAACTTAGACCAGAAAAGAAAATCCTCTCACCACATAATAATCAAAACAGTAAGTATGCAGAACAACAACAACAACAAAAAATAAATAAATAAATAAATAAATAAAAAACAACAAAAATACTAAAAGCTGCAAGGGAAAAAGGCCAAGTAACATATAATGGCAAGCCCATCAGAATCACACCTGACTTCTCAACAGAGACTATGAAAACCAAAAGGGCCTGGACAGATATCATGCAGGCCCTAACAGAACACAGATGTTAGCCCAGGCTACTATACCCAGCAAAACCCTCAGTCCTCATAGACGGAGAAAACAAGATATTCAACGACAAAAACATATTCCAAAAATACCTACACACAAATCCAGCGTTACAGAAGACAGAAGAAGGAAAAATACAACCCAAGAAAACTAGCAACTTTCAGGAAAACACAGGATGTAAGTAACCTCACTACAGTAAAACAAAAAGAAACCAAGCACACAAACGTATGACCACAGACAACATCAAAATCAAAGGATCTAACAGCCACTGGTCATTAATCTCTCTCAACATCAATGGACTAAATTCTCCAATAAAAAGACACAGATTAAGAGAATGCATGAGTAAACAGGACCCAACAATCTGTTGCATACAAGACACACACCCAAATCACACAGATAGACATTACCTGATGGTAAAGAGCTAAAAGACAGTTTTCCAAGCAAATGGACACAAGAAACAAGCAGGAGTAGCCATTCTTAAATCTGATAAAATAGAATTTCAACCAAAATTAATCAAAAAAGATGGGAAAGTACATTTCATACTCATCAAGGGAAAATTCCACCAGGAAGACATCACAATCTTGAACATGTAAGACCCAAATACAAGGGCACCCACATTTGTAAAAGAAACATTGATAAAACACATAGATCCCCACACATTGATAGTGGGAGACTTCAACACTCCACTCTCAACAAAGAACCAGTAAACAAAACAGAAATTGAACTAAGAAACAATGTCTCTAACAGAGGTCATGAAACAAATGGACCTAACAGACATCTACAGAAGCTTACACCCAAACACGGAAGAATTTACCTTCTTCTCAGCACCACATAGAACCTTCTCCAAAATAGACCATATGGTTGGTCACAAAGCAAGCCTCAACAGATACAAGAAGATTAAAATAATCCATTGTATCATATCTGATCACTGTAGACTAAAGCTGGACCTCAACAACAACAGAAATAGCAAAAAGCCTACACACACATGTAAACTGAACAGCTTGTACTAAATGACAGCTGGGTCAGGGAAGTAAATAGAGAAAGAAATTAAAGCCTTCATAGAATGCAATGAAAATGAAGGCACAACATACCCAAACTATGGGACACAATGAAAGCAGTACTAAGAGGAAAGTTCATAGCACTAAGTGCCTTCAAGAAGAAATTCAAGACACCTCATTCAAGCAACTTAATGACTCACCCAAAGACCCTAGAAAAAGAAGAAGCAGACACACCAAAAAGAAGTAGACAGCTGAAAAAAATCAAAATCAAGGGTGAAAAAAATCAATTAGAAACAAATAAAATGATTCAAAGAATCAGTAAAACCAAGAGCTGGTTCTTTGAGAAAATCAACAAGATAGACAAACTCTTAGCCAAGGTAACTAAAAGGCAGAGAGACAACATCCAAATCAACAAAATCAGAAATGAAAAGGGGACATAACTATAGACACTGAGAAAATCCAAACAATCATTAGGACTTACTTCAAAAGTCTATATGCCACAAAATTTGAAAATCTAAATGAAATGGACAAGTTTCTTGATCAACTCTTCTTACCAAAGCTGAATCAACACTAGGTGAATCAACTAAATATTACTATATCCCCTAAGGAAATAGAAGCGGTCATCGACAGTCTCCCATGCAAACAAAGCACATGACCAGACAGTTTCAGCGCAGAATTCTACCAGATCTTCAAAGAAGAGCTAATTCCAGTTCTCTTCAAACTATTCCACAAGATAGAAACAAAAGGAACATTACCAAACTCATTCTAAGAAGCCACAGTCACCTTGGTACCTAAATCTCACAAAGACCGAACAGAGAAAGAGAATTTCAGGCTAATCTTCCACATGAACATTGATGCAAAAATACTCAACAAAATACTTGCAAACTGAATAAAAGAACACATCAAAGATATCATCCACTATGACCAAGTAGGCTTCATCCTACGAATGCAGGGGTGGTTCAATATAGGGAAATCTATCAATGTGATCAAACATATTAAGAAATTGAAAGGAAAAAAAAAACACATGATAATCTCCTTAGATGCTGAAAAAGCATTTGACAATATCCAACATCCATTCATGTTTAAAGTATTGGAGAGATCAGGAACACAAGACAGATATCTAAACATAGTAAAGGCAATATACAGCAAGCCTATAGCCAACATCAAACTGAATGGAGAGAAACTTACACAAACTGACTGAAATTAGGGACAAGGCAAGGCTGCCCACTCTCTCCATATCTCTTCAACATAGTTCTGGAATTCCTTGCTAGAGCAATAAAACAGTTGAAGGAATTCAAGGGAATAAAAATTGGAAAAGAAGAAGTCAAATTATCACTATTTGCAGATGACATGATCGTATACCTGAGTTACCCTAAAAATTCTAACAGGGTACTCCTACAGCTAATAAAGACCTTCAGCAAAGTGGCTGGATAGAAAATTAACGCAAAAGAATCAGTAGCCCTCCTGTATACAAAAGACAAAAGGGCTGAGAAAGAAATTAGAAACAACACCCTTCACAATAGCCACAAATGACATAAAGTACCTTGGTGTAACCCTAACCAAGCAAGTCAAAGACTTGTATGAAAAAAATTTCCAGTCTGTGAAGAAAGAATTAGAAGAAGATATCAGAAGACAGAAACATCTCCCATGCTCATGGATTGGCAGGAATAACATAGTAAAAATGGCCATCTTACCAAAAGCAGTCTACAGATTCAATGCAATTCCCATCAAATAACCAACACAATCCTTTACAGACTTTGAAAGAAAAATTCTCAAATTGATGTGGAATAACAAGAAACCCAGAATTGCTAAAAAAAATCTTCTACAATAAAAGATCTTCTGGAGGTATCTCCATCCCTGATCTTAAGCTGTACTATAGAGCAACAGTAATAAAAACTGCATGGTACTGGCATAGAAACAGAATGGTGGATCAATGGAACCAAATAGAAGACCCAGAAATAAACCCACACACTTATGGACACCTGATTTTTGACAAAGATGCCAAAAGAATACAATGGAAAAAAGATAGCAACTTCAACAAATTGTGCTGGTAAAATTGGATATCTACATGTAGAAAAATGCAAATAGATCCACACTGATCACCCTACACAAAACTAAAGTCCAAGTGGATTAAAGACCTCAAAATAAAACCAGATACTCTAAATCAGTTAGAAATGAAAGTGGGGAACAGCCTAGAACTCATTGCTGCAGGAGACAACTTCCTGAACAGAACACCAACAGCACAGGCTCTAAGAGCAACGATTAATAAATGGGACCACATGAAAATGAAAAGCTTCTTTAAAGCAAAGGACACCATCCTCAAAACAAAACGACTGCCTACAGATCTGGAAAGAGTCTTCACCAACACTTTATCTGACAGAGGGCTAATATCCAGTATATATAAAGAACTAAAGAAGCTGAAAAGCAACAAATCAAGTAACCCAATTAAAAAATGGGGAACAGAGTTAAACAGAGAATTCTAAATAGAGGATTATCATATGGCAGAGAAACACTTAAAGAAATGTTCAACATCCTTATTCATAAGGGAAATGCAAATTAAAACAACCCTAAGAATTCACCTTACACCCATCAGAATGGCTAAGATCAAAAACTCAAGTGACAACACATGCTGGAGAGGTTGTGGAGAAAGGGGAACCCTCCTCCACTGCTTGTGGGAATGTAAACTTGTAAGATGACTCTGGAAAGCAATTTGGCACTTTCTCAGACAACTAGGAATAGCGCTTCCTCAAGATCCATCCTAGGCATACCACTCCTAGGCATATATCCAAAAGAGGCTGAAGTACACAATAAGGGACATTTGCTCAACCATGTTGGTAGGAGCTTGATTTGTAATGGCCAGAACCTGGAAACATCCCAGATGTCCCACAATGGAGGAAGGGATACAGAAAGTATGGTGCATCTACACAATGGAATATTACTTAGCAAAACAAAAAAAAAAAAAAAAAAAAAAGAAGAAGAAGAAGAAGGAAATCATGAAATTTGCAGGAAAATGGTGGCAACTGGAAAAGATCATCCTGAATGAGCTATCCCAGAAGCAGAAAGACTCACATGGTACATACTCACTCATATAGACATATAATATAGGATAAACCTACTAAAATCTGTACACCTAAAGAAACTAATCAAGTGGAGGACTCTCGCTAAAATGCTCAATCCCCATCCAGAAATGCAAAGAGGATGGACATCAGAAGAAGGAGAAAAGAGGGAACAAGTCAGGAGCCTGACACAGAGGACCTCTGAAAGTCTCTGCCCTGCAGACTATCAAAGCAGATGCTGAGACTTATGGGCAACCTTTGAGCTGAGTTCAGGGAATCTTAAGAAAGAAGTGGAAAACAGTAAGATCTGGAGAGGAGAGGAACTCTACAAGGAGAGCAACAGAACCAGAAAATTTGAACACAAGGATCTTTCCAGAGACTGATACTCCAACCAAGTACCATGCATGGAAATAACCTAGAACGCCTGCATAGATGTAGCCCATGGCATTTCAGTGTCCAAGTGGGTTCCATAGTAATGGGAACAGTGACTGCCTCTGGCATGAACTGATTGGCCTTCTCTTTGATTACCTCCCCCTGAGGGTGGAGCAGCCTTACCAGGACACAGAAGATGACAATGCACCCACTCCTGATGAAATCTGATAGACTAAGATCAGAAGGAATGAAATGGGGACCTCCCCTATCAGTTGACTTGGGGAGAGCTGGTGTGAAGAAGTGGGAGGGAGGGTGTGATTGGGAGGGGAGGAGGGAGGGGTTTTTGGGGGAGGATACAAAGTGAATAAAGTATAATTAATTAAAAAAAGAAAATACACATAGCCAATAAAAAAAGAAAACTCTCTGCAAGGCAAAGGACACTGTCAGTAGTACTAAACTGTGTTTAACAAAATTGGAAAACATTTTCACCAACCCTACATACAAAAGAAGGTTAATATATAAAATGTATAATGAAATCAAACATTAAAAACCAACAAACCAAATATCCAATTAAAAATGAGGTACAAAACTAAACAGAGAATTTTCAACAGAGGAATCCCTAATGGCTAAGAAACACTTAAAGAAAAGTTCAACATCCTTAGTCATCAAAACAACTCAGAATCCATCTTACATCCATCAGAATGGCTAAGATCAAAAACTCAAGTGACAGCACATGCTTGCAATGTTGTGAAGAAAGAATACTCCTCCCTTGCTGGTAGGGAGTGCAAACTTGTAAAATGACAATCTATACAATGAAACATTTACAATGGAATCAATTTGCTGCTTTCTCAGAAAACTGAATAGTTCTATTTCAGGACCCAGCTATACCACTGCTGGGCATATACCCAAAAGAAGCTCCACCATACCACAAGGACACATGCTCAACTGTGTTTATAGCAGCTTTAATCATAACATCCAAAAACTGGAAAAAACCTAAATGTCCCTCAAAAAAAAATAGATAAGGAAAATGTGGTACATTTACATGATGTAATACTACTCAGCTATTAAAAACAAAGATATCAAGACATTTGCAGATGAATGGATGGAACTATAAAAAAATCATCCTGAGTGAAGTAACCCAAACCCAAAAAGACATGCATATATATACTCATTTATAAGTGGATAGAAGATTTCTCTTCATACTGTAAGCTACTGTTGTTTCCGTTGGGTGTCACCCAAAGGTAGAAGAAGGTGAGTTCCTATTGCAGTTTGGAAAAAGGACCTGGAAGATTCAAGTGAACTTAATATGTGCTCCTCGAGGACTACCTTTCATAGGACCAGAAGGCATGATACAAACTTCCAAACAAGGAGTGGAAACAATAATCATTTCCAGGGAGCTGGAGAGATGGCTAAATAGTTAAAAGCACTGGCTGCTCTTCAAAGGACCTGGGTTCAATTCCCAGCTCCCACATGGCAGCTTGCAACTCTTTGTAACTCCAGTTCCAGTAGATCTAACACACTCACACACACATACAAGCACGCAGAACACCAGTGTACATAAAATAAAAGTAAATAAAGAATTAAAAACAATCATTTCCAGTTATAATTCCTATGAACCAAAACAATGTCTAGCATACAAGAAACCACTAAGGATGGAATAATGACGTACATACTCTGATTGAATTAAAGTCAATTCATCCTGAATGAGCTATCCCAGAAGCAGAGGGATGCACATGGTATATACTCACTCATATAGACATATAATATAGGATAAACCTACTAAAATCTGTACACCTAAAGAAACTAATCAAGAGGGAGGACTCTTGCTAAAATGCTCAATTCCTATCCAGAAATGCAAAGAGCCTGGACATCAGAAGAAGGAGAAAAGAGGGAACAAGTCAGGAGCCTGACACAGAGGACCTCTGAAAGACTCTGTCCTGCAGACTATCAATGTAGATACTGAGACTTATGGGCAACCTTTGGGCAGGGTGCAGGAAAACTTAGGAAAGAAGTGGGAAACAGTAAGATTTGGAGAGGATAGGAACTCTATAAGGAGAGCAACAGAACCAAAAAATCTGAGCACAGGGGTCTTTCCTGAAGATGATATTCCAACCCAAGGACTATGCATGGAGATAACCTAACACCCCTGCAGAGATGTAGCCCATGGCTACAATGAAACCAAGTGGGTTTCATTGTGATAGGAACAGGGACTGTCTCTGACATGAACTGATTGGCCTGCTCTTTAATTACCTGCCCCTGAGGGGAAAGCAGCATTACCAGACCACAGAAGAAGACAATGCAGCCACTCCTGATGAGACCTAATTGAGTAGGATCAGAAGGAAGGAAAAGAAGTCCTCCCCTATCAGTGGACTTGGGGAGAGGCATGCATGCAGAGGGTGGAGAAAGGGAGGGATTGGGATGGGAGGAGGGAGGGAACCACGGGGGGGGGATACAAAGTGAGTAAAGTGTAATTAATAAAGAAAAAAAAATTAAAAAAGAGGTAAATCATGCCTAGTACTGATAATCTATTCAACTACCTGGAACTAATTCATTCATGGATATTGGAGGAGAACCTACTGCCGTCAATTTACTAAACCATATAATTTCTGACTTTATTTTATTATTGATATTTAAACCCACAGATAACTGCAATTATCACCTCTCGTTAAGGAAATTTTTCTTTGGAGAATACGGAGAGACTTTTACAAAAAACCCACAACTTATCAAAAGGCAAATTTCAGGAGGCTCATCACAACTTACACACCTACAACACAAAACTCCTGCACCTAAAGCTAAGAGATCATTTTGAAAGTGAGGATGGAAATATTGGATGAACCAGAGAAATAGGAAGTTTTCAGTGAGATTCTGTATGCTGTGAATGTCAGAAGCAACACCCATAAACGTATCTAATGTTATATAAGCTGTGTGTGTGTGTGTGTGTGCATGTTAGCTAAAAATAAAAGAGACACAAGAGCAAGAATATATAACAGCAGAATAGGAAGGGAACATGAGGAAGGTTAATGGATATTCTCATAGTATATGACAGTGTTTTGCTGACACTTGAGTATAGCGAGTAAACATCAACAAAGAATTTTAAGGAGCAGCAAGATTGCTCAGAAGGTAAGTCACTTGCCATCAAGCCAGAGGTCAGACCCGAGTTTGATTCCCAGAACTCCCATGGCAGAAGTGAAGACCAATTCAATGCTGTCCTATGACTTCCACAAACACGTGCAACTACACACACACTTACACATTCACTCACACACACAAATAATTAACTAAAATGTGATAAAATTTACAAGAATTTACGAAAAGAAAAGAAAATTGGGAAAAAGAACCTGGTAAGAAAGTTTAAAAGCCAAGAATTCAGATGAGCCACACCTGCCAGAAGACCAGGCAAGATGACCATGGACCTTCTTCACTCTCTGTTCCCCCAGACCCAATTCTCAGGGTCGCCCTTAGCTGTGCAACAGCACACCAGATGCAGCCTCCCTTCCCCCATGTCCATGCATCCTTGGGATACCACAGGCCACTACCTCCTTCCTCCCTTCCTACCCTTGTGACACTGTATAAGTCTCTAACTTGTGCAGAAACCCTTGCAAAACCACAAGCATGCTGGCCAGGTGAACAGGTAAGCTCTCTGTGGACACACTCCAATCTCTCTGTTTCACTCCAATTCTCAGGGTTGCCCCTAGCACTGCAACAGGCCCCATCTCGTCAAACGATTCTTCACCTATCTTCCAACACCAGCATTCTGTGAACAAACCAGGCAGAGCAGCCCAGTAAAACAGGCAACACAGTCTCTCTGAAAAATCCAGACAGAAAGCAGAAATCAAAGAGCATAAAAACCACCCAACACAGACAAAGCCCAGAAGGTATTTTCAGCAAAATTATAGAAGAAAAATTTCCTAGCCTAAAGATATGGATATAAAGGTACAAGAAACAGGTAGAACACCAAAGAGATTGGACTAGAAGAGAAATTCTCCTTTTCACATAATAAGCATAACACTAAACCTGTAGAAAAAAGAAAGAATATTTTAAAATGCAAAGGAAAAGACCAAGTAATAGAGAAAAGCAGACCTGAATGAGGATTAGGCAACTTCCCTAGGGACCTCCTAATTGTTTAGCTTCTTTTTTTGTTTGTTTGTTTTCTGTTTATTTGGGTGTTTGTTTAGCTTCTTTAGGACATTAAATAATTTACTATCAGAACTCGTAAAAGGCTTTTAGATTTTATCCTGTAAACATATAGTCATCTCAATATTTATATTTACATATTTATTAAAATAGTTTTATCAATTATGTTTTTATTTAAATAATTTATCGTTTATTCTTATACTATTTTATTATTTTATACCATGAAACTTCATAATAAATAATTATTTTTTATTCTTAGAATATTTATTATTGTTGGACTAAGGGAGGGGAATAGGGGGAGAAAAAGGAGGGAGGGTGGGATTGGGAGGAGACTAGGGATGGGCACACAGCCAGGATACAAATTGAATAAAAACTAATGATAATAGTAAAAAATAATTAAATAATAATAATTAAATTATTAAAAATAAATTTAATAATTTATTAAATTTAATAGCATGGAATAGTATAGCCTGTCAGAGGGGAAAGCCCAGTCCACAAGAACTGAAACCTTAACTCTTTAGATGCCCAAAGCCCAGAAACAGACTGGATCTTGCCCAAAACTTTATCTTTGTCCTTTATTTTTTATTTTTATTATTAGTTAGATTTTATTAACTCTGTATCCCAGTTGTATCTTGCTCCATCATTCCCTCCCAACCCCACCCTCCCTCATCTCCTCCCTGCCCCTTCCCAAGTCCAAGAATTGAGGAGGACCTCCTCCCCTTTCATATATCTGACCCTGTTTTATCAGGTATCTTCAGGACTGGCTGCAAA
This sequence comes from Psammomys obesus, assembly GCF_907164565.1. NCBI lineage: Eukaryota > Metazoa > Chordata > Mammalia > Rodentia > Muridae > Psammomys > Psammomys obesus. Next base: position 75,578 of record NW_026596094.1, on the reverse strand, counting down.
GTCCTCCTCTGTGGCCTAGCAGGACTGCTCCTCCCTTGCGGGGTATGGAGGTCAAAAAGCCTGCCATTGAGTTCATGTCAAAAATAGTCCCTGTTCCCCTTACTAGGGTAAACCAATTGGTTACTGAGCTACCACTTGCTACATTAGAGGAGAGGTTCTAGGTTAAATCCATACATGGTCCTTGGTGGAACATCATTCTCAGAAAAGACCCCTGTGCCCAAACCTATTTGATCCTTATGGAGCTCCTATCCTCTCAACGTCATACTAACTCCCCTTCTTTCATATGTTTCCCTGCACTCTCCTGAAGGTTTGGTTATGAGTCTTAGTATCTGCTTTGATACACTGTTAGGTAGAGTCTTTCAGAGGCTGTCTGTGGTAGGTTCCTGTCCTGTTACCTGTTTTCTCCTACATCCAATGCACATATCATCTGTCTTTCTACGTGAGGATTGATCATCTTACCCCAGGTCTTCTTTCTTGTTTATCTTCTTTAGGTGTTTAGATTTCATTATGTATATCATATCTTATAGGTCTGTATGAGTGAGTATATACCATGTGTGTCTTTCTCCTTCTGGGATACCTCACTCAGAATGATCTTTTCTAGATCCCACCATTTGCCTGCAAATTTCATGATTTCCTCGTTTTTGACTGCTGAGTAGTATTCCATTGTGTAAAATACCACAATTTCTGTAGCCATTCCTCTGTTGATGGACATCTGGGTTTTTTCCAGGTTCTGGCTATTACAAATATAGCTGCTACAAACATGGTTGAGAAAATGGAATTGTTGTGTACTTGAGCAAATTTTGGGTATATGCCTAGGAGTGGTATAGCTGGGTCTTGATGAAGCACTATTCTTAATTGTCTGAGAAAGCGCCAGATTGATTTCCAAAGTGGTTGTGCCAGTTTACATTCCCACCAATAGTGGAGGAGGGTTCCCCTTTCTCCATATCCTCTCCAGGATGTGTTGACACTTGTGTTTTTGATCTTAGCCATTCTGATGGGCTTAAGGTGAAATCTCATGGTCGTTTTGATTTGCATCTCTCTGATGGCTAAGGATGTTGAGCATTTCTTTAAGTGTTTCTCTGACATTCTATAATCTTCTACAGATAATTCTCTGTTTAACTCCGTACCCCATTTTTTAATTGGTTTTGTTGTTGTTTAACTTCTTGAGTTAATATATATATATATATATATATATATATTGAGTTTATATATACTGGATATTAAACCTCTGCCAGATATAGGATTGGTGAAGATCCTTTCCCAGCCTATTGGCTGTCGTTACCAAGCCTACCCTGGGGAAGGACAGAAAGCTAACTTTCTTTCTTTGTCCTTTCATCAGGGCCTCTGAAAAAGCCTTTAATCAGTGTGCCTCTCAACACCATGATTAATCCAACTTCAACTGATATCCATCTACCATGGACATGCCAGGCAATATTTATCCACTGGCACAATAGTGAAAGAGCTGATTTTGGAGAAGTCAACCATCTTCTAGTTGGAGTTTAAACATGCTCCGCAGGAGAGATGTGATTCTTGGTCCTTGCAACCCATGGAAAGCAAGACAGTAAGCAATATTCCCCATGCTCTGCTTCAGCTCCTGACTCCATGTTACTACCATGAGTCCAAGCCTTGACTTTTCCTCATGCTAGACTAATCAAGTCATATATTCCAAATAAGCCCCTTTCTTCCCACATTGATTTTGGTCATGACCATTATCACAGTGATGCAAAAGCTAATACAGTATATAATTATTTCATATCTAAAAATTCAATTTTGCTGAAATATATATATATATATATATATATATATATATATATATATATATATA